>NC_081139.1:28262696-28565196 GCF_958295425.1 Solea solea
GACGCCAGCCTCAACCTGCAGGTATACACAGGTGCACGCAGGTATACACAGGTGCACGCAGGTATACACAGGTGCACGCAGGTATACACAGGTACACACAGGTGCACATAGGTATATGCAGGTGCACGCAGGTATACGCAGGTACACACAGGTGCACATAGGTATATGCAGGTGTACACACAGGTACATGCAGGTACACGCAGGTACACGCAGGTGCACGCAGGTGCACGCAGGTGCACGCAGGTGCACGCAGGTGCACGCAGGTGCACGCAGGTGCTGTTGTACTGGATTTGGCTTGTTGTCACAATAGAAACCCTGTGGTGTCACCGTTGTTAGGGTGTTGCCGTGGGAAACGGAATGTCAAGTTATGAATTGAACGACAACTCTCTGGTGTTCTTCGCCTACTACCACGGCCTGCTGGGAAGTGGTCTGTGGACCCGGCTGCAGACGTTCTGCTGCCGCAACGGGTCGTGTGACTTTTACAACAACCAGGACCAGAACTGCTCTACCAGTGTGAGTCTGGACTCTGTTCATGTGGTGTGAACAATCTTTTGAAGCGGTTTATTAAAACCACTTGTCGGTCTTGGGCGTCTCCTTGTCCACAGGTGTCTGAGGTCCAGGTCATCGTCTACAGTTCTGGTCTGAACATGTACAACCTGTATGCTCCATGTCCAGGTGGAGTCGGTCAGAGACTCAGGTGAGCTGTGCAGCAGGTTTGTGACCTCACAGGTGTTGACTTCCTGTTATTGATTGATTGATTGATTGATCGATCAGTGTTGAAGGAGGCCAGCTGGTGATCAGGGATCTGGGGAACTCGTTCATAAACCATCCCTGGACTCAGTTGTGGAATCAGGTGAGTGTTGACGACAGTCAGGTGTAAGGTTCTACAACAGCGCCCTCACCTGTTCACTTCACTCACTGTGCAGAAGTTACGAGGCCTGGCGTCAGTTCACCTGTCGGTGCGTCTGCAGCCGCCCTGCACTAACTCCACCCCCTCCACCCTCTACCTCAACAACCCGTACGTCAGAGACGCTCTGCACATCAGCCCTGCTGCTCTCCCCTGGACCATCTGCAGGTAAACACCTGAGCTCACCTGTGACCTGTGTCACCTGGACACCCCCCCCGTTGACACGCCCTCTGCTTGTCTTCTCAGTTCTGAGGTGAACCTCAACTACGGCCGACTCTACATGGACGTGAGGAAACAGTACGAGAAGCTTCTCGCTGCTCTGGTCAGTGAACCCGCCTTTAAATCATGTGACCTGATGTCAGTGGCCCCGCCTTTAAATCACATGATCTCTGACGTTGTCAGTTACCCCGCCTTTAAATCATATGACCTGACGTCAGTGACTCCGCCTTTAAATCACGTGACCTCTGACGTTGTCAGTGACCCGGCCTGTAAATCATGACCTGACGTCAGTGAGCCCGCCTTTAAATATCATGACCTCTGACATCGTCAGTGACCCCGACTTTAAATCACTTGACCTCTGACGTCGCCAGTGGCCCCGCCTTTAAATCACGTGGCCTCTGACGTCGTCAGTGACCCCACCTTTAAATCACATGACCTGGTGATGAGATTAAAGTTCTCTCAAACCTCCTGATTGGTCAGACGGAGGGGGCGGTGCCTAATAAAAACTTTGCTGCTATATGCAGAAGTACCGGGTTCTGGTCTACAACGGTGACGTGGACATGGCGTGTAACTTCATGGGGGACGAGTGGTTTGTGGAGGCTCTGCACCAGCAGGTAACTTCCTGTTCACTGATCAATAAACAAAGTAACGTATGAGACGTTAGCCGTGGTGTTGCGACATGGTAACGTTGTGTTTCTGTAAGGTGACGGTTCAGCGGCGTCCGTGGTTCTATGACGCTGACGACGGTCGTCAGGTGGGAGGCTTCGTGAAAGAGTTTGACAACATGACCTTCCTCACTGTCAAGGTAAACATCATCATCATCAGGTGACCTCAGTGTTGTTTCCTGCTGCTGACCTCTGACCTCTCTCCTGCAGGGCTCTGGTCATATGGTTCCATCAGATAAACCAGCTGCTGCCTTCACTATGTTCTCCAACTTCATCAAGAGACTGCCCTTCTGACCTCTGACCTTTTTGTTTTTTCACACTGGTGTCTTAATGTGTCAATAAAGTTTCTATTTGAATCTCGACTGTCGTGGTGGATGAAACTGAAAAAGAAGCCCTGCTGCTTCCTTTCCTGTCTCCTCAAGGAATCATTAATTGTGTTATTGATCACAAACACATGAACCATCATGTGTTTGATATTTGTGCTGCAGGGGGCGCTGTTGCATGACAGACAAAGGCCGTCTGCGTCCATATGATTATTTATGGTGACGTCATTTTGTTTTCGTTGTGTGCGGGGGCAGAAGAAGCTGCTGATCGCAATCCTGTCACCCTGCTCCTCCTCCTCCTGTTGCTCCTCCTCCTCCTCCTCCTGCACCAGCAGCAGCAGGGATCAGGGATGCTGGTGTCCGGCCTTCCCCGCCTCGTTCCTCGGTGTTCGGTGTGATCGGTGACTCGAAGCTCGGTTCTCGGTCATGGTTCAGAAATCCCGGAACGGCGGGGTTTTCCCCGGAGCTCAGGCCGATCAGAAGAAGGTCGGCTTCGTTGGTTTGGACGGCGGAGCAACCGAGTCCAGCAGAGACGGAGCTCTGCTCATCTCAGGTAAACACCGCAGTGTGTGCGCGTGACGTCATTATATCTAATATAATCTATATATGTAACTGTTTAACCTCACACTCTATGTATTGATTATAGGTTTATTTTGTTTATATAAAGACAATGACTGTATATAAAGATGACTGTATATAGACGATGACTGTATATAAAGTCGACTGTATATAGAGACAATGACTGTATAAAGACCACGACTGTATATAGAGACAATGACTGTATATAAAGACTGACTGTATATAAAGACGACGACTGTGTATAGAGACAATGACTGTATATAAAGATGACGACTGTGTATAGAGACAATGACTGTATGTAAAAGATGATGACTGTATATAACGACAATGACTGTACATAAAGAAAATGACTGTATATAAAGACGACGACTGTATATAGAGACAATGACTGTATATAAAGACGACGACTGTATATAAAGATGACTGTGTAGTGAATGGACTTACATAATTCACCCTTGCACTTTGTAGGTCTATACACTTATGTCATGCGATTATTTCATATTGTGTTATGCATGTAGGAAGGACTGTTCCGGAATCATGGTCCCTTTAACTATGTTTGTGATGACGTAGAGCCCTGTGCTGGTTGGACTACTGTATATAAAGACGACGACTGTGTATAGAGACAATAACTGTACTGTATATAAAGACCCCAACTGTGTAAAGAGACAATGACTGTATATAAAGACTGACTGTATATAAAAACGACTTTATATAAAGACGACGACTGTATATAAAGACTACTGTATATAAAGACGACTGTATATAGAGACAATGACTGTATATAAAGACGACGACTGAATATAAAGACTACTGTATATAAAGACGACGACTGTATATAGAGACAATGACTGTATATAAAGACTACTGTATATAAAGACTACTGTATATAAAGACGATGACTGTATATAGAGACAATGACTGTATATAAAGACTACTGTATATAAAGACGACGACTGTATATAGAGACAATGACTGTTTATAAAGACGACTGTATATAAAGACGACAACTGTATATAAAGACAACGACTGTATATAGAGACAATGACTGTATATAAAGACCACAACTGTATATAGAGACAATGACTGTATATAAAGACGACGACTGAATATAAAGACTACTGTATATAAAGACGACGACTGTATATAGAGACAATGACTGTATATAAAGACTACTGTATATAAAGACGATGACTGTATATAGAGACAATGACTGTATATAAAGACTACTGTATATAAAGACGACGACTGTATATAGAGACAATGACTGTATATAGAGACAATGACTGTTTATAAAGACGACTGTATATAAAGACGACAACTGTATATAAAGACAACGACTGTATATAGAGACAATGACTGTATATAAAGACCACAACTGTATATAGAGACAATGACTGTATATAAAGACTACTTAATATAAAGACTACTGTATATAAAGACGACGACTGTATATAGAGACAATGACTGTATATAAAGACGACGACTGTATATAAAGACGACTGTATATAAAGACTACTGTATATAAAGACGATGACTGTATATAGAGACAATGACTGTATATAAAGACTACTGTATATAAAGACGACGACTGTATATAGAGACAATGACTGTTTATAAAGACGACTGTATATAAAGACGACAACTGTATATAAAGACAACGACTGTATATAGAGACAATGACTGTATATAAAGACCACAACTGTATATAGAGACAATGACTGTATATAAAGACGACGACTGAATATAAAGACTACTGTATATAAAGACGACGACTGTATATAGAGACAATGACTGTATATAAAGACTACTGTATATAAAGACGATGACTGTATATAGAGACAATGACTGTATATAAAGACTACTGTATATAAAGACGACGACTGTATATAGAGACAATGACTGTATATAGAGACAATGACTGTTTATAAAGACGACTGTATATAAAGACGACAACTGTATATAAAGACAACGACTGTATATAGAGACAATGACTGTATATAAAGACCACAACTGTATATAGAGACAATGACTGTATATAAAGACTACTTAATATAAAGACTACTGTATATAAAGACGACGACTGTATATAGAGACAATGACTGTATATAAAGACGACGACTGTATATAAAGACGACTGTATATAAAGACTACTGTATATAAAGACAACGACTGTATATAGAGACAATGACTGTATATAAAGACCACGGCTGTGTATAGAGACAACGACTGTATATAGAGACAATGACTGTATATAAAGACCACGGCTGTGTATAGAGACAATGACTGTATATAAAGACTGACTGTATATAAAGACGACGACTGTATATAAAGACCATGATTGTGTATAAAGACGATGACTATATAAAGATGACTGTATATAAAGACAATGACTGTATATAAAGACCATGACTGTATATAAAGATGACTGTATATAAAGACGACAAATGTATATAGAGACAATGACTGTATATAAAGACGACGACTGTGTATACAGACAATGACTATATAAAGACGATGACTGTATATAAAGATGACTATATAAAGACTACTGTATATAAAGACGACGATTGTATATAATGACGGCAGTATATAAAGACAACGACGACTGTATATAAAGACAACGACGACTGTATATAAAGACAATGACTGTATATAAAGACGACGACTGTATATGAAGACGTTTATTGATTTATTCATGATGTATTGATTGATTGGTCCTCAGCTGTGGAGGAGGGGCCTCGGCGGCAGCGCAGCAGTGTCTCTGGAGGAAAACGACCTCCTAAAAGAAACGCCCTCTACAGGCGACTGCAGAATTTTCTCTACAACGTCCTAGAGAGACCAAGAGGATGGGCCTTCATCTACCATGCCTACGTGTAAACACCTGTCCTCTCACCTGTCCTCTCACCTGTCCTCTCACCTGTCCTCTCACCTGTCCTCTCACCTGTCTCATGTATTGTGTCCAGGTTCCTGCTCGTGTTCTCCTGCCTCGTTCTTTCCGTTTTCTCCACCATCAAAGAATATGAGAAGAGTTCAGAGGATGCCCTTTACATCCTGGTATGACCTTTAGCCTCATACTTCTGATGAGTGACCTTTGACTGCTAACCTGTGACCTCTCACCTCTGACCTTGTAACAGGAAGTGGTCACCATTGTAGTGTTTGGGGTGGAGTACATGGTGAGGATCTGGGCTGCAGGCTGCTGCTGTCGATACAGAGGCTGGAGAGGACGACTCAAGTTTTCCAGGAAACCGTTCTGTGTCATTGGTGAGCCTGTCTGTCTCTCTGTCTGTCTCTCTGACCCGTCTGTCTCTCTGACCTGTCTGTCTGACCGTCTGTCTCTGACCTGTCTGTCTGACCCGTCTGTCTCTCTGTCCGACCTGTCTTTCTGTCTCTCTGACCTGTCTGTCTCTCAGACATCATGGTGCTGATTGCGTCCATCTCTGTGTTGGCGGCGGGGACTCAGGGAAACGTCTTTGCCACGTCAGCGATTCGTTCTCTTCGGTTCCTTCAGATCCTGAGGATGATCCGTATGGACCGCAGAGGAGGAACCTGGAAGCTGCTGGGATCAGTGGTCTACGCCCACAGCAAGGTGAGACGGGTTGTGGTTGTGGTGAGGTACTCAGAGTGATCCCTGCTGTTCACAGAGGCTCACGCTCAGTGAAAACATCGTTGTGTCTTCTGGACTGACCTTCTAGATAATCCATCTTGTCGGTGACAGTTGCATTTCTTTACAATGATCAGTCTGTTTGATGTTACCCATTTTGATGTCATCGACCTCTTTCTGTGTGAAATGAATACTGGCTTTAATTTCTTGAACTTCCTTTGAAATATCATCCAATCGTGTGATTGTTGAGTCCAATTTTTTTTGACAAAGCCTTGAAAATTCTCTTGCTGTTGATGCATTAGATCATTCACCTGTGCGAGCATAATACACTCCTCCTCAGACTTCACTTCTTGCTTCTGCTTAGGTGGCATGTTGTCACTGAAGGAGGCCTAAGTCTAGTCTGGTCTGGTCTGGTCTGGTGGATGGATGGATGGATGGATAGATAGATGGGCTGCTGCTAAGGCCTGGTGGTTGAGCTGCTCCTGGGACCAGGTAGCTCCTGCTGCTGAAGCTTGATGGTGTCTGAGCAGCTGAGTCCAGGTAGCTTCCACTGCTAGAACCAGGTGGAAGCTGCTGCTGCTTGATGGTATCAGATTAGGTGAGTCCAGGTAGCTAGCTAGGCTGCTGTTTGATGCAGACAGACAGGCCCAGATCAACATCCACCTGATATCTCCCCTTAAAACTGTCAATCAGCTTCTATAAGTTGACCACAAGCACTTCACAATCACCATTATTACTATTATCATTATTATTATTATTATTATTATTATTATTATCATTGTTATTATTGTTATTATCATTATTCACTACCCTCTAAAGTCATGATGGACAAAAATGTCCCAACTTCCATTAATACCACATTTTTTACAAAGTTTAAGGATACGTTGTGTGATGTTAGGGTTTCAGGGTGCAGTTGGATTTGCTGCAACAATGTCAGTGTGAGGCCTGATGAGAGTTTGAGAGGTTCTCCAGGTCATCAGATGGAAATCCAGGGTCTTTCAGTCGTGGCGCAAATCTGTTTTGTAGCTGCACACTCGGTTGTTTGGGAGCTTATGTTTTGCTGATATCTGGTGACATGACTTTCTTTGCAGGTGTTGAGGAGTGTGATGATGCGGATCAGCCCGGGTCCTGCCTGTTACATGTCCTCTCATATCACAGGGAAGAGATTTATTCTTGGACTTTGTCCCAAGGGTATTCCAAGGAGGACTGATATCGGTTACACAGCCCTTGTGGTGCTCAGCAGTCTTCTGGTGCTAGTTAGCCTTGTGTTAGCATGCTCTTGTCTGTTATTGTAGTTGAATGGAAGAATACAATCAGTTCCATGTGCTCCATTTACCTCCACATTCACTACTAACCAGTGCAGTAATCTTCTGTAGAAGTGTGTTGTAATCGTCCAGGGAGAGAGGAGGCATCTTCCTTCTGTTTGCTAACTGTGCTACATGCTTTGCTGAGGGTTAAAATCCTGAAATGACTGAATGTTTGATGGGTTTTTCTGAGCAGGGCTGAAGTTGTTTAGAGGGGGTCAGCCCTATGTCCCCACATTTCTAAGGATTTTTTTTCACAGAAAACTTTTGAAAAATTAGTTTACAATGCAGAATTTGTGCGACATCACAGGCCAGTCCAAGGAGGAGGCGATAGACCACCAATACCAGCAATGCAGAGAGCCAGGTCTGAGCCAATGCCAGAGATCCCAGCCACTGTGGATGAAGTGGAGGTCACAGGCTTTTTTTGCTACGTGCTGACAATGATTGGGGCATACTGGTGTTTGCAACAAATGAGAATCTGACCCTGCTGCAACAATGCAGAACAACTTACATGGATGCCACCTTTAGGAGTTGCCCTCGACCATACAGACAGTGTTTTACCATATTGGGAAACCATCATGGTTTCTGCCTCTTGTTCATGTGCTTATGGAACAGAGAACCATTGGACACTACAGGCAAGTACTCCAAGTGGCCATCCGACGAGTAACCCACCACAATTGGCGCCCTCAAGTTGTCGTCTGCGACTTTGAAAATGCTCTGAAGACAGCACTGGAAACAGTTCCCTCAAACCACAGTTGGAGGTTGTTATTTTCATTTCAACCAATCCCTGTGAAGGAGGATCCAAGAGCTCGGACCTTCCGCTTGCTCTGGTTCAGATGAACATAAGCATGCTCCCACCTCAGAGATGAATGCAGAAAAAAACAGAAATATTAATCTGTACTATTTCATTTTATAGCAGTTTTTTTTGGAAGTGGACATTTTTGTTCTTAATGACTTAACAGGGTAGTCTACAGGTAGTAGTGTGGTTTGAAGAAGACTTTTAAGGACCACAATCTAACATTAAATCTATATGATTGTCTCTGTCTCTCACCCTCAGGAGCTGATCACAGCCTGGTACATCGGTTTCCTGTGTCTCATTCTGGCAAGTTTCCTTGTTTATTTGGCAGAAAAAGAAGATAACGATCAGTTTGAGACGTACGCCGACGCCCTCTGGTGGGGACTGGTAAGACTGACACACACACACACACACACACACACACACACACACATTGTCTTAACTCCCATTTTCCCCCTCACTTTAATTTAAGGGTTAGGGTTCAGGTGTGTTCAGTTGTGTTCAGGTATGTTTAGTGTGACTTTAAAACCTTGACATCATCTCAGGTTCTTCTCAGGTTCTTCTCAGGTTCATCTCAGGTTCTTCTCAGGTTCATCTGAGGTTCATTTCAGGTTCTTCTCAGGTTCTTCTCAGGTTCTTCTCAGGTAGCTCACCTGTCTTCCTGTATTGTTTTTCTGCTGTCTCCTTCAGATCACCTTGACAACCATTGGTTATGGAGATAAGTTTCCCATCACCTGGAACGGTCGTCTTCTTGCTGCCACCTTCACTCTGATTGGAGTTTCATTCTTCGCTCTGCCTGCGGTGAGGTTCTCAATCAGTTACCTGAGGTCACCTGAGACAGGTGAGACTCACCTGGTCTGGTCGGCTCAGCTCAACTGCTTTGCTCTCTTCTGTCCTCAGGGGATCCTTGGTTCTGGTTTTGCTCTGAAGGTTCAGGAGCAGCACAGACAGAAACACTTTGAGAAGAGACGGAACCCAGCAGCTGGACTCATACAGGTGAGCCTAGACTGTGACATCACACTCTGCACAGCAGTGATGTCATCACAGGTAAGCTGCACTGACCACCATCATAAAGCCATACAGTCAGAATCTGATCCTGAATCTGAATCTGTATCTGAATCTGAATCTGAATCTGAATCTTATCCTGAATCTGATCCAGAATCACATCAGATTTAATGCAGTGAATGATGTGAACGCAGCATCACTGTGTCATGTTTTCACACACGTGCTTTTACTTTGAAAGAGCTGAACATTTCTTGTTGTTTCCATGGAAACAGTGGCATTGTGTTTGTGTGCAGGCAGCGTGGAGAGTTTATGCCACAAATCTGAGCCGAACTGATCTGTCGTCAACGTGGGACTACTACGAGAGAACAGTGTCTGTCCCCATGTACAGGTGACAAAAATAATAATAATCTGTATGTGACATCACAATAATAATAATAATCTGTATGTAACAGCAATAATAATAATCTGTATGTAACATGTACATGTGACATCACAATAATAATAATCTGTATGTAACATGTACATGTGACATAACAATAATAATAATCTGTATGTAACATGTACATGTGACATAACAATAATAATAATCTGTGTGTAACATATATGTGACATAACGATAATAACAATCTGAATGTAACATGTACATGTGACATAATAATAATAATAATCTGTATGTAACATAACAATAATAATAATCTGTATGTAACATGTACATGTGACATCGCAATAATAATAATCTGTATGTAACATGTACATGTGACATCACAACAATAATAATAATAATAACCTGTATGTAACATGTACAGGTGACATCACAATAATAATAATAATCTGTATGTAACATGTACAGGTGACATCACAATAATTTGTATGTAACATAATTATAATCTGTATGTAACATGTACATGTGACATTGCGATAATAATCTGTATGTAACATATCAATAATAATGATCTGTAGGTAACATGTACATGTAACATAACAATAATAATAATCTGTATGTAATATGTACAGGGAAATCAGGGAAATACAAAGATCCCTGTCAGACGAAGTGAAACCTGAAAAGCAGATGTTACAGAAGAAGATTCTTGAATATTATTTATGAGAAATCTTTCATTCTTGCTCCTCAAAGCAAACAGGAAACAATTCCATTCACGTTTATTTGTGCTGAATCATCACAAACATGATCTTACGTCTGTACACAGACAACATCATGGAGCAGAGAAACACAAACACTAGTGGGCACTTTTAACAGAAGAAGAACTCTCTGACAGAACCAGAACCAGGCTCAAAGATCTCGACACTAAGTGTCTCTGTCTACAGATGTCCTCACACTTAGTGTCTCTGTCTTCAGATGTCCTCACACTAAGTGTCTCTGTCTTCAGATGTCCTCACACTAAGTGTCTCTGTCTCCAGATGTCCTCACGCTGTGTCTCTGTCTTCAGATGTCCTCACACTAAGTGTCTCTGTCTCCAGATGTCCTCACGCTAAGTGTCTCTGTCTCCAGATGTCCTCACACTAAGTGTCTCTGTCTCCAGATGTCCTCACACTAAGTGTCTCTGTCTTCAGATGTCCTCACACTAAGTGTCTCTGTCTTCAGATGTCCTCACACTAAGTGTCTCGGTCTCCAGATGTCCTCACACTAAGTGTCTCTGTCTTCAGATGTCCTCACACTAAGTGTCTCTGTCTTCGATATGTCCTCACACTAAGTGTCTCTGTCTCCAGGCTGATTCCGCCGCTCAATCAACTGGATTTACTGAGGAACCTGAAGAACAAGTCAGGACTCTCTTTCAGGTACAAGTATACACAGAGTACTACAAGTACTCCATAAAATACTTCATGATAAAAATGCACCTGTGTGACGGCCTCTCTCATGTCTGTCTGTCTGTCAGGAAAGATGTCCAGCCTGAACAGTCTCCCAGGTTTGTGTCCACTTCTGTCCTCATCAGAATTCTAGTTTGGAGTTAGTTAAATGTCCAACATGTTGACCTCTGACCTCAGTGACCTCTGATAAGAAAACCTCTGACCTGTCTGTCTGTCTCTCTGTCTGTCTTCAGTCAGAAAGTCAGTCTGAAGGAGAGGGTTTTTTCATCCCCCCGAAGTTCAGGAACCAAAGGAAAAGGTTCTCCACAGCACGGTGAGTGAGGACATCATCTAAGGTCCCTCAGACCCACAGAGACAAGCACAGAGACCACAGAGAAAAGCGCAGAGACAAGCACAGAGACTACCACAGAGACAACCACAGAGACAAGCACAGAGACGACCACAGAGACGACCACAGAGACGACCACAGAGACAACCACAGAGACAACCACAGAGACAAGCACAGAGACGACCACAGAGACAATCACAGAGACAACCACAGGGACAATCACAGAGACAACCACAGAGATCACCACAGAGACAATCACAGAGACAACCACAGAGACCTCAGAGACAACCTCAGAGACAACCACAGAGACAACCACAGAGACCACCACAGAGACAACCTCAGAGACAATCCCAGAGACAACCACAGAGACCACAGGGACAAGCACGGAGACAACCACAGAGACAAGCACAGAGATCACAGGGACAACCACAGAGACAACCACAGAGACAACCACGGAGACCACAGAGACAACCACAGAGACCACCACAGAGACAACCTCAGAGACAATCCCAGAGACAACCACAGAGACCACAGGGACAAGCACGGAGACAACCACAGAGACAAGCACAGAGATCACAGGGACAACCACAGAGACAACCACGGAGACCACAGAGACAACCGCAGAGACGACCACAGAGACGACCACAGAGACGACCACAGAGACATCGCTCTGAATCTGATTTGTCTCTGCAGTGGTTCCATCCATTGGCCCCGGTGTTGCTCCTGGTCCTGGAGGTCCAGGGGGAGTCCAGACCCTGAGGCGTTCCCCTAGTGTGGAGCCATGTCAGGAGGAAAGTCCCAGCAAGGTCCCAAAAAGTTGGAGCTTCGGGGAACGAAGCCGAACCCGGCAGGCCTTCAGAATCAGAGGAGCTGCCTCCCGACAAAACTCTGAGGGTAAGATGAGCCAGAACCTGCCACCAAAAACTGTAAATCAGGTTAGGACTGAGCTCCTCTCTGAAGTTCATGAGAGGAGCTCAGTCCTAACCTAACCTGATTCTCTGGAGGTCAGTCATCAGTGAGCAAGAACACAAACTATTTGCCCCAGTGGTCACTTGCTGAACTGCAACTAAAAATCATCTGTAGCTCAATATAGTTTCTTTTTTGTCATCACTGCGGAGAAGCTAAGTTTCTCCTCCAGTCCTCTCAGGGCTCAGTATTGGAGGCTTGTGGTTCAGGACTCATGTTCAGGTCTTGTGGTCCAGGTTCAGGTCACATGTTAGTAATTCCTTTTTTATCGACAAACACAGGTAACATTTCATGTAACACTTTAATTAGGTTTAGATCTCCACAGTCCTGAGGGGTTCAGTTTCCAAAGCCAGACCTGAACCAATGCCAGACCCGACCTGGTGATGTAAGACCAGATCAATTGATTGATTACAAGACAAAATACCATTGAGCTGATTCTGTGAGAGATAAAATAATACATCAAAGAGAAGTAAGGAGGAGGTCTGGTTTATTCTGGATCAGACTGTTTATTCTGGATCAGATCGTTTATACTGGATCAGACTGTTTGTACTGGATCAGACTGTTTATTCTGGATCAGACCGTTTATTCTGGATCAGACCATTTATACTGGATCAGACTGTTTATTCTGGATCAGACCGTTTATACTAAGTGAGGCTAATAGAATGATGATGATGATGACGGTGGTCTCTGTCTCCTCCTGTAGTGCTGATAGAGATGCAGGACGAAGAGTTCAGACAGAAGAGCTCACCAGGTCAGCACACACACACACACACACACACACACACACACACACACACACACATACATAGACATGATCACATGATGTGATTGGTGTGGGTTCTGTGGAGGTCTGGTTCTGGGTCAACTGAACCTGAAGGAAGAGGGATAGTCTAAAGTCCCAGAATATAGTTCAGGTCTCCACTGCACATGTTTTCATCTGCTCCAGGCGTTTGGACCGGGTCCAGGCGTTTGGACCTGGTCCAGACGTCCAGTGTTGAGTGCTTCAGGTTGGTGGCGCTGTTGTTCTTCCAGATGCGAGTCTTCCAGGAGAAGACATGGCTGACGACAACAAGAGCTGCCACTGTGAGTTCGTCCCTCAGGACCTGACGCCGGGGTTAAAGGTCACCATCAGAGCCATCTGGTATCAAAGCTTTAATTTTGTTTCATCAGAGAAAATCTTGTTGTTTTTTTCACTTTCTGGACTCATCGTTCATTTTTGGCTTCACTCACTTTTGTTTGCTGTTTATGATTCATTATTGTTTTGTTTTTATTGGTTTGTGCTTGCCCAGGGTCAAAGGTCACCATCAGCTGTGGGGTAAGGCCCATTAGTGAGATGTTGTAGTTCGCTTCATCCTTTTGTCTTTCACTGTTTCTGTTGTTGTTTTGTTGTGTTGTGAGGTAAGAACTTCTTCTTCTCCTCCTTCTTCTTCTTCTTATCATTGTTATTATCATTATTATTATTATTATTATTATTATTATTATTATTATTATTATTATTAATAATAATAATAATAATAACATTATTAATAATATTATTATTGTACAGAGCCCCTAAAGGGACATGGAAAAAAAATTGAGGTTGAAAAAACAAAAAATCACACAAAAACTTCCATTCAATGCGACGAGAGAAGAGAACACTAATGTTAATGTTGTCCACACAACATGTTTAATATTTATACATAAAACCTATCATATATTTATTCATTTATTGTCAGTAACTGCATCTTCTTACTCTGGAGTATTTAAAAAAAAATTTGAATAAGATGTGAAAAGTTTCTGTCTCTACGTGAAACTCCTAACCTGGCAGCCCCAATAGCTGTCAATCAAAGTCCAGTGGCTGGATGTCTGTTCTCCAGTAACCATGACGCTGTCCACAGTCATTTGTATTTGGTTCTAATGAACTCAGTCAGGACCGAGTCTCAGAAGGTTTCCTCTCTCACTCACCGTGTTTACTGGCCTCGCAAAAACTTTGTTTTACATGTCCCTTAAGGGCCCCGTGTTATTATTATTATTATTATTATTTTTATTTTTATTGTTGTTGTTATTGTTATTGTTATTGTTATTGTTATTATTATTATTATTATCATTATCATTATTGTTATTATTATTATTATTATTATTATTATTATCATTATTGTTATTATTAATATTATTGCTATTGTTGTTGTTGCTTTATTATTATTGTTATTATTATAGTTGTTGCTTTTATTATTATAATTATTATTATTATTGTTCTTATTATTATTATTATTATTGTTGTTGTTTTTATTATTATTTTTATTATTATTATTACCTAAACTTAAATGTTCCTAGAACCAGAATCAGATTCTGGATCGAGTCCTGGACAAACTGCATCAGTGTCAGTTTGTAAATGGATGATTTCTATGATGTTTCTATGGAAACGGCGTGGCAGACCAGCAGGGGACGGCGCTCAGTGACTGTCTCTGTTGTGTCGCAGCATCATGCGCTTCATGGTTTCAAAGAGGAAGTTCAAGGAGAGTCTTCGTCCTTACGACGTCATGGACGTGATCGAACAGTACTCGGCCGGACACCTGGACATGTTAGCACGAATCAAGAACCTGCAGTCCAGGTGAGTGTGCCCTGACCTTTGACCCCTGATGTTTTGTTTCTGGATGACGGACGCATGGTCTTCTGTCTCCACAGAGTGGATCAGATCGTCGGCAGAGGGACGCCCGTCACAGACAAAGACCGCCCAAAAGCGTCCAGCGAGGAGCTTCCTGATGACCCGAGCATGATGGGACGTCTGGGGAAGGTGGAGAAGCAGGTGACGCCCACAGGTGACCGGAGTCATGATCTCTTTCATGATGAAGACACGCCTTCATCTCTGAATCTGATTGGTCCTCTCTAGGTCCTGTCCATGGAGCGGAAGTTAGACTTCCTGGTTAACATCTACATCCAAAGAATGGGAATTCCTCAGGCTGAAACCGACGCTTACTTTGGATCCAAGGAGCCGGACCCAGCACCGCCCTACCACAGTCCTGTGGACCAGCTGGACAAAAACCAGTCCATGTCCAAAAACCCACAGTCAGTGTTGTTGTTTCTCATATTGTTGTTGTAAACACGTTGTTGTGTACTTTTGTGTGTTTTATTTTGTTGTTTATGTAGGGTGTTGCCTGGCGACCATGTGGAGAAGACTCGCTTTAGGATGAAGATGGTTCGCTCTAGCAGCTCCACCGGACACAGGAACTACAGCGCCCCCACATGCCCGCCCTCCACCTCCTGGCAGCCCATTAGCTCCCAGCTCCCTCAACAGGTTCCGCCCCCCCCTCAGGGTAGCCATGGCAACACGCCGAGTCCAGTGGGAGACAGGTCTCTGGTTCGACTCCCACCCCCTCCGGCTGGAGAGAGGCACGGTGGGAACCGATCGAACCGTCAGAGCACCGGAGAACGAGGAGGGGCGGAGAGAGCAGAGCAGGGAGGGGGGGCAGGGGGCGGGGAAGAGGAGGTGAAAGTGGACAGCGACACGTCCGTCTCCATCCCGTCTGTGGACCACGAGGAGCTGGAGCGCTCGTTCAGCGGCTTCTCCATCTCACAGTCCAGAGAGAACGTGGACTTCCTCAACAGCACCTTCTACAACAGAGCAGGGGGTGGGGCAACGCTCTGCGCCGCCGTACGCCCCTACATCGCTGAGGGCGAGTCCGACTCCGACTCGGAGCTCTGTGCCCCTTCACCTCACTCGGACCAGGTTTGGACCGGAACCAAGTAGAAGTGAACCAGCAGAACATTAAAGACTTTGAACTGTAGAGGGTGGTGTCACACCGCTCATCATCAGAAGAAGAGTTGAGAGCAAAGCATCATGGGAACACAGGTGTCTGCACTGTGTCTGAGTCTGACATGCCCACGTCTGATTGTAAGCTTGTCTGTATTAAAAGTATGCTATCACTTTAATATTGTGTTTGCTGTCGTCACCATGACGACGGCTTTTCTTTTTTAACGTCTTCTGTATCAATGTTCAAACATCGTAATAAAACCTTCTGTTTCTCTTGTTTTGTCTGTGATTCCACATCAGTGAGAGGTCAAACAGAGGTCACTGCTCCGTGACCTTTGCTACTTCAGAAAAGTTTAAACTGAACCGCCTCTTCTACAGTTAACTCCGCCCCAAAGTTTGCTGATTCGCCGAGGACCACACGGTGGTGTAGAGGTTAACACTCTTGCCTTCACAGCAAGAAGACCAGGGTTTGTGGCCCGGTCAGAACAAGAGTCTTTCTGCATGGAGGTCACATGTTCTCCCTGTGCGTGGGTTTTCTCCAGGCTCCTCCCATAGAAACCTGAGATCAAGGAAACTGTCGGTGTGAGAGTGGACGGTTGTTTGTCTCTGTGTCCCTGTGATGGACAGGTGATCTGTCCAGGGTGTGGCCCCGCCCAGGGGAGCTCATGTCTCATTAAGGGGGGCTGAGACCCCCGACACCTGTGACTGTCAGGTTGTGTGTGTATTACTGTAGACTCTGGTACTGCAGTTCAATGTTCCTGTCATAGATCACATCATGATGGAGATTATAGCTGATGTGAATATTTCTGTTGCAGATGGAAACACTTTAACTTAACTGTAGTTTAGAAGTGACTTTTTGAATCTCGCTGTAGATAAAATCTTAATGTTTGACAGCATTTCAGTGACTGTTTACATTTACATGTGGAAATATAGTCATGAAATAGTATTGAGCAAAATGTTTGAATGTAAAATAGAGTGAAAAAAGTGAGTCAGTATAATGATAGGTCCATAATAAACTATGTTTTATCAGTTTGATCCATATTCTCATCGTCAGGTTCCAGCTGAATAAATATCAAATGAAATTTGGTCGCACTGCAGCATTTATCATCATTAATGAAAGGATGAATGAGTGAATTACACTGTATAAAATGTAACAGTGTTCATATATTGACTCCTCTCTTCACATAAATGTCATGTGTTCATATTTCTGCTCAACTGGATTAAAATGGAGGCTGTGCTCTTTGTTTACCTGTTGCCATGGTGAATTATGGTATCAGTGCTCCATTGATGATGTCTTTTTTATTCCCATTTTATTCACGCGTAACTCAGAGTGAACTGAACTGATGCTGATCAGCTGTTCAGAAACCAGCTCAGAGTTGGTCAACCGAGAGTTAAGGTTTTAACTCGGAGTTTGTTGAACCTGCTTTCTGAAACGGGCTCATGTATGTGATGATTCAGCACAAATAGCACAAATAAAACTCAACTGAATTGAATTGATGGTGTGAATGTGTGTGTCAAGTGGTTAAGTTCAGGTCATGTGACTGTGAATGTGTGTGTAAAGTGGTTTAGTTCAGGTCATGTGACCGTGAATGTGTGTGTAAAGTGGTTTAGTTCAGGTCATGTGACTGTGAATGTGTGTGTAAAGTGGTTTAGTTCAGGTCATGTGACTGTGAATGTGTGTGTAAAGTGGTTTAGTTCAGGTCATGTGACCGTGAATGTGTGTAAAGTGGTTTAGTTCAGGTCATGTGACCGTGAATGTGTGAATATGTGTGTAAAGTGTTTTAGTTCAGGTCATGTGACTGTGAATGTGTGAATGTGTGTGTAAAGTGGTTTAGTTCAGGTCATGTGACTGAATGTGTGAATGTGTGTGTAAAGTGGTTTGGTTCAGGTCATGTGACCGTGAATGTGTGAATATGTGTGTAAAGTGTTTTAGTTCAGGTCATGTGACTGAATGTGTGAATGTGTGTGTAAAGTGGTTTAGTTCAGGTCATGTGACTGAATGTGTGAATGTGTGTGTAAAGTGGTTTAGTTCAGGTCATGTGACCGTGAATGTGTGAATGTGTGTGTAAAGTGGTTTAGTTCAGGTCATGTGACCGTGAATGTGTGAATGTGTGTGTAAAGTGGTTTAGTTCAGGTCATGTGACTGAATGTGTGTAAAGTAGTTTAGTTCAGGTCATGTGACTGTGAATGTGTGAATGTGTGTGTAAAGTGGTTTGGTTCAGGTCATGTGACCGTGAATGTGTGAATGTGTGTGTAAAGTGGTTTAGTTCAGGTCATGTGACTGAATGTGTGAATGTGTGTGTAAAGTGGTTTAGTTCAGGTCATGTGACTGTGAATGTGTGTGTAAAGTGGTTTAGTTCAGGTCATGTGACTGTGAATGTGTGTGTAAAGTGGTTTAGTTCAGGTCATGTGACCGTGAATGTGTGTAAAGTGGTTTAGTTCAGGTCATGTGACCGTGAATGTGTGAATATGTGTGTAAAGTGTTTTAGTTCAGGTCATGTGACTGTGAATGTGTGAATGTGTGTGTAAAGTGGTTTAGTTCAGGTCATGTGACTGAATGTGTGAATGTGTGTGTAAAGTGGTTTAGTTCAGGTCATGTGACTGTGAATGTGTGTGTAAAGTGGTTTAGTTCAGGTCATGTGACCGTGAATGTGTGAATGTGTGTGTAAAGTGGTTTAGTTCAGGTCATGTGACCGTGAATGTGTGAATGTGTGTGTAAAGTGGTTTAGTTCAGGTCATGTGACTGAATGTGTGTAAAGTAGTTTAGTTCAGGTCATGTGACTGTGAATGTGTGAATGTGTGTGTAAAGTGGTTTGGTTCAGGTCATGTGACCGTGAATGTGTGAATGTGTGTGTAAAGTGGTTTAGTTCAGGTCATGTGACTGAATGTGTGAATGTGTGTGTAAAGTGGTTTAGTTCAGGTCATGTGACTGAATGTGTGAATGTGTGTGTAAAGTGGTTTAGTTCAAGTCATGTGACCGTGAATGTGTGTGTAAAGTGGTTTAGTTCAGGTCATGTGACTGAATGTGTGAATGTGTGTGTAAAGTGGTTTAGTTCAGGTCATGTAATTGTGAATGTGTGAGTAAAGTGGTTAAGTTCAGGTCATGTGAATGTGTTAATGTGTGTGTAAAGTGGTTTAGTTCAGGTCATGTGACTGTGAATGTGTGTGTAAAGTGGTTTAGTTCAGGTCATGTGACTGTGAATGTGTGAATGTGTGTAAATTGGTTTAGTTCAGGTCATGTGACTGTGAATGTGTGAATGTGTGTGTAAAGTGGTTTAGTTCAGGTCATGTGAATGTGTGAATGTGTGTGTAAAGTGATTTAGTTCAGGTCATGTGACCGTGAATGTGTGAATGTGTGTAAATTGGTTTAGTTCAGGTCATGTGACTGTGAATGTGTGAATGTGTGTGTAAAGTGGTTTAGTTCAGGTCATGTGACTGAATGTGTGAATGTGTGTGTAAAGTGGTTTAGTTCAGGTCATGTGACTGTGAATGTGTGTGTAAAGTGGTTTAGTTCAGGTCATGTGACCGTGAATGTGTGAATGTGTGTGTAAAGTGGTTTAGTTCAGGTCATGTGACCGTGAATGTGTGAATGTGTGTGTAAAGTGGTTTAGTTCAGGTCATGTGACTGAATGTGTGTAAAGTAGTTTAGTTCAGGTCATGTGACTGTGAATGTGTGAATGTGTGTGTAAAGTGGTTTGGTTCAGGTCATGTGACCGTGAATGTGTGAATGTGTGTGTAAAGTGGTTTAGTTCAGGTCATGTGACTGAATGTGTGAATGTGTGTGTAAAGTGGTTTAGTTCAGGTCATGTGACTGAATGTGTGAATGTGTGTGTAAAGTGGTTTAGTTCAAGTCATGTGACCGTGAATGTGTGTGTAAAGTGGTTTAGTTCAGGTCATGTGACTGAATGTGTGAATGTGTGTGTAAAGTGGTTTAGTTCAGGTCATGTAATTGTGAATGTGTGAGTAAAGTGGTTAAGTTCAGGTCATGTGAATGTGTTAATGTGTGTGTAAAGTGGTTTAGTTCAGGTCATGTGACTGTGAATGTGTGTGTAAAGTGGTTTAGTTCAGGTCATGTGAATGTGTGAATGTGTGTGTAAAGTGATTTAGTTCAGGTCATGTGACTGTGAATGTGTGAATGTGTGTAAATTGGTTTAGTTCAGGTCATGTGAATGTGAATGTGTGTGTAAAGTGGTTTAGTTCAGGTCATGTGACCGTGAATGTGTGAATGCGTGTGTAAAGTGGTTTAGTTCAGGTCATGTGACTGTGAATGTGTGAATGTGAATCACAGATTAATATAAACTGTTCATGTTTATTTTATTTACTAATTTGGACAATCACTCACACAGTCATTCACACATTCACTCACTCACACAGTCATTCACACATTCACACACACTGACACAATCAATCACACAGTCATTCACACATTCACACAGTCATTCACACACACTGACATGATCACTCACACAGTCATTCACACACACTGACATGATCACTTACACATTCACACAGTCATTCACAATCACTGACACGATCACTCGCAGTCATTCACACATTCACTCATTCACACAAACTGACACGATCACTCATTAACTCATTCACAGGTATGTAGATGTTCAGTGACACAGAAAACACTCGTTCATATATAACAGAGAAAAACACACAGACATGTTATTGTTTGTCCTCCTGTCTCTTCTGTCTGTCCTCTTGTCTGTCTTTTGCAGGTTGTACTGTAGGAGGTGCAGTGCTGCCCTCTACAGTTCAAAGTTTGAAGTTGTCCATCATTCTCTTCCTCCTTAACCCCTGTCTTTATTGTCTGTCCTCCTGTCCGTCCACCACATAGTACTGCTGTCTCTGGATGTGCTGGTATAGTGTGGTGAACTTAGACACCCTCCTCATCCTCGGCAAGATGAAATTGTGAGTGAAGGCATCTCTGCTGAGAGAGCTCCGCCCCTCCACCGCCAGGACGCTGTTAATAAAGTTCAGACAGAAACTGAAGCAGTTATGGTTGTCCTCATTAAACCTAGACAGAGAGAGACAGAAAGGTGTGAGAGTTTACCTGTACCAGGTGTGTGAGTGTACCTTTACCAGATGTGTGAGTGTACCTGCACCAGGTGTGTGAGTGTACCTGTACCAGGTGTGTGAGTGTACCTTTACCAGATGTGTGAGTGTACCTGCACCAGGTGTGTGAGTGTACCTGTACCATGTGTGAGAGTGTACCTGTACCAGGTGTGTGAGTGTACCTTTACCAGATGTGTGAGTGTACCTGCACCAGGTGTGTGAGTGTACCTGTACCATGTGTGAGAGTGTACCTGTACCAGGTGTGTGAGTGTACCTTTACCAGGTGTGTGAGTGTACCTGTACCAGGTGTGTGAGTGTACCTGTACCAGGTGTGAGAGTGTACCTGTACCAGGTGTGAGAGTTTACCTGTATCAGGTGTGTGAGTGTACCTGTACCAGGTGTTGTAGTGTAGCTGTACCAGGTGTGTGAGTGTACCTGTGCCAGGTGTGAGAGTTTACCCGTACCAGTTGTATGAGTGTACTTGTACCAGGTGTGTGAGTGTACCTGTACCAGGTGTGAGAGTGTACCTGTGCCAGACAGGGTCCCACATAGGTCCTTCAGAGAAGCGACCCAGGTACTGGTCCCACTGATCCATCAGGTGGAACATGTCTGGTCGGACCAGAGGAACACTGACGCAGTGCTCCCACCCACTCTGATCTCTACGGACACCACTCTGAGTGTAGTTATACACAAGGCCTACACACACACACACACACACAGTGATTATGTCTGACATGGACGGGGAAGGACTGTGGTATCTGGCCACGACCTCTGACCTCTGACTCCTACCTTGAGTGCTGGAGATGCCGGTGTGAAGATCTGACGTTCCATCAAAGTCTCTGAGGACAAAAACAGCAATTACACACTGTTCTTCTGGATCATCTTTAAATCCAGACTCAAAACCCACTGGTTTAAACTCTGTAATTCACTGTTGTCCTGTTTCTGTTTCTATTGTTGTTTGTTTGTTTTGTACACTGTCCTTGTTTCAGACCTGGTTCAGACCGGATGAGCACAGTTCAGACCTGGTTCAGACCGGATGAACACAGTTCAGACCTGGTTCAGACCGATTGAACACAGCTCAGACCTGGTTCAGACCTGGTTCAGACCTGGTTCAGACTGGTTGAACACAGTTCAGACCAGGTTCAGACTGGTTGAACACAACTCAGACCTGGTTCAGACCGATTGAACACAGCTCAGACCTGGTTCAGACCTGGTTCAGACTGGTTGAACACAGTTCAGACCTGGTTCAGACCTGGTTCAGACTGGTTGAACATAGTTCAGACCTGGTTCAGACCTGGTTCAGACTGGATGAACACAGTTCAGACCTGGTTCAGACCTGAAAGAATCTGAAATCATGTGAACCCTTACCTGTGCAGGTTGTCGTGTGCAGGTGCGATCAACAGGCAGCACGAGCTCTTGTGTCCATTAGTGAAGGGGGAGGGGAGGCTGACTGGCGCCTCCTGCAGTCTGCTCCCCCTCAGCTCGTCTCCACAGCTTGGACACCGCTCCGGCACAGAGAAACAGAAGATGTTCTTCTGACAGTGACTCAGTCGGATCACACTGCTCTCCATCTCCTCCATCTTCTCTTCTGTTGCTCCTCTCACTCGTTCTCTTCTTCTCTGTTACATTGTTACACCCAGTTGCCAGGTTACAACCTATTTGATGACATCACATGCTCACATGCAGCCTATCACATTGTAGCCACTGTCAGACAGACGGTCATGTGACCAGACTCACCTGGAGCTCCTTCAGTCTGAACTGGTGACCTTTGGACCGTGTTAAGAACATCGTCATGGAAACTGGGAGTGGACGTGTTCTGAAGTTACCTGTGTGTGTGTCCAGGTATTACTAATGTTGTGGGGACCTAAACCTGTACACAGTCACATTATGGGGACTAGTCTTCCTTGTCGGGACAAAGAGTCCCCATAACGTAAATGACTACATTTTAAGGTGAAGATATGTTTTAAGGTTAGGATTAGGATTAGGATTAAACCACTAGTAATTATGGTTGAGGTCAGGGTAAATCTCCAGGAAATTAATGTAAATCAATGCAATGTCCCCTCAAGTCATGAAGTCGAACGTGTGTGTGTGCGTGTGAACTGTAAAACAGATAAAACAAAGTTTTATCATTAACTTCCTGTAAAGATAAAAGGTTCCTGTCTGTTAACCATGTGAAGTTTGGTTAATCTCAGCTACTATCGTCGTTTTATCAACTAAGACTTAATTATGACGTCACGATGACGTGTATTTGGCATGGTTGTGCTCGTGGAACCGTCACAGAGCTCATAGGAACCTTCGTGCTGTGGCTGTGGCTCACAGTCGGACCCGTTTGAACGTAACACCGCAGTGACAGTCGCTGTTAGCCGAAGCTCCGCGAGGAAGATGAGCACGAAGCAGGTGACCTGCAGGTCAGTGTGTGTGCGTGTGCGAGAGTGTGTGTGTGTGTGTGTGAGAGAGAGAGAGAGAGAGAGAGAGAGAGAGTGTGTGTGTGTGTTACCTGTCCGTCTGCTTTGTTCGTGTTTGAGTCTCGCGTTGTTTCTGACTCAGATCTCTGAGAACGCGTTAGCATCGTGCTAATGTTTTTAGCTGTTAGCGCGTGAATATGTTCCACTGGTCAAAGAGCGGGTTCAAGTTACATGTGCGCGCGCGCGTGTGTTTTCTGTCATAAACAGTGACCTTGTCAGGACCAGTCGTGCTAATGGAGACCAAAGCCTGGTCCTAATGGAGACCAGAACCTCATTTCTGAGGAACTGGTTAAGTTTAGGACTAAGTTTTGAGGTTATGGTTAGGGTTAGTCATTAACTGGTTAGTGATAAGACTTTGTTTTTAGCATGTGTGTGTGTATGAGTATGAGTATGAGTATGAGAGAGCGATCATTACTTTTCCTGTAAATCATCTTGATCTAAGGTTTACGAGGAAGCATGGGTGGTCTAAGAGGAAGGGCAACAGGTTTACAAGGACGTACAGGTGGTCTATGAGGAAGCACAACAGGTTTACGAGGAAGTACAGGTGGTCTACGAGGAAGCACAACAGATTTACGAGGAGGTACAGGTGGTCTAAGAGGAAGTACAACAGATTTACGAGGAGGTACAGGTGGTTTGTGAGGAAGTACAACAGATGCACGAGGAGGTACAGGTGGGTCTATGAGGAAGTACAACAGATTTACGAGGAGGTACATGTGGTCTAAGAGGAAGTACAACAGATGCACGAGGAGGTACAGGTGGTTTGTGAGGAAGTACAACAGATGCACGAGGAGGTACAGGTGGGTCTATGAGGAAATACAACAGATTTACGAGGAGGTACATGTGGTCTATGAGGAAGTACAACAGATTTATTAGGAAGTACAGGTAGTCTATGAGGAAGTACAACAGATTTATTAGGAAGTACAGGTGGTCTACGAGGAAGCACAACAGGTTTACAAGGAATTACAGGTGGTCTACGAGGAAGCACAACAGGTTTACGAGTGAGAACAGGTTGTCTACGAGGAAGCACAACAGGTTTACAAGCAAGTAAGGTGGTCTACGAGGAAGCACAACAGGTTTACAAGCAAGTACAGGTGGTCTATGAGGAAGCACAACAGGTTTACAAGCAAGTACAGGTGGTCTACGAGGAAGCACAACAGGTTTACAAGCAAGTACAGATGGTCTACGAGGAAGCACAACAGGTTTACGAGGAAGTACAGGTGGTCTATGAGGAAGTACAACAGATTTATTAGGAAGTACAGGTGGTCTATGAGAAAGTATAACAGATTTATTAGGAAGTACAGGTGGTCTACGAGGAAGCACAACAGGTTTACAAGGAATTACAGGTGGTCTACGAGGAAGCACAACAGGTTTATGAGTGAGTACAGGTGGTCTATGAGGAAGTACAACAGATTTATTAGGAAGTACAGGTGGTCTACAAGGAAGCGCAACAGGTTTACAAAGAAGTACAGGTGGTCTACAAGGAAGCGCAACAGGTTTACAAAGAAGTACAGGTGGTCTACAAGGAAGCACAACAGGTTTACAAGGAAGTAGAGGAGGTCTATTTTTGAAATAGTGAATAGAATCTTTATTAATCCCCTTAGGGAAATTGTTTCTCTGCATTTGACCCATCCTAGAATTAGGAGCAGTGGGCTGCCACACTGAGTAGTGCCCGGGGAGCAATGGGGTTTGGGTACCTTGCTCAGGGGTACCCCAGCCCTTTTGACCTGGTGGGGACTTGAACCGGCGACCTTCCGGTTACAAGCCAGGTTCCCTTTCCACTTGGCCACCAGGTGTTGTCATGGTGACTGACAGGTGTGTGTGTGTGTCTGTGTCTGTGTGTTCCAGGTACTTCCTACATGGTGTTTGCAGAGAAGGAAGTCGCTGTTTGTTTTCTCATGACCTGAACAACAGCAAACCTTCAACCATCTGTAAGTTCTACCAGAGAGGAACATGTGCTTATGGAGAACGCTGCAGGTACACACACACACACACACACACACACACACACACGCACTGGACAGGTGTGTTCTGTGATTTCTGTCTAAACAGTGACATCACTTCCTGTACAGGTACGACCATGTCAAACTTTCAAACAGAGGAGGTGGGGGAGGAGCTTCAGAGATTCCAGGAGGTGAAGGAGGGGGAGCTGGGGGTGGGGCGTCAATCAGAGGCGGAGTGAAGAAGAACCTGGTCCTCAGAGACAGGGGTGAGACACACACGATGATTCCACCCACTTTATTAGGTACACATGATTAGGGTTGGGCATTGTTTGAATTTGAACGATTCTCGATTCCGATTTTTTTTAAGAGATGGGGTCAAAAGAGTGAACATATTTTAAATGTTTATATTGTATATAAATATTATACATTTACACATATCCTGAGTGTATGACTGCAGTGACTCCTCCCACTGAGCGACTAACACCAACAATAAGGAACAACTGGTACAACCCAAGACCATGTGTGAGTGTTCTGGACAGATGAGAACACACCGCTTTAGCTCCGGTTTAACTGGTTTACCTTTGACTTACCTAAGTGGTCACTGCGATGCTGGACTGAGGGTCAGGGTCCAGGTCAGGGTCGGAGCTGGTATTGTACTCCCTGATGTTTGTCGCCCTCCTGTTGCACTGAGGTGACTTTTCATTATTTTTAAAAGCAAAGCTTTGGAGCGCCGGCGCACACGATCCATGGCCGCACGGTTTCTTCTTCTTCGTTGGTGTTCGGCAGACTGTGAATCCAAATGAGGAATGGAAATTTAAAAAATTTGAATGATTCTGGGAGATTTAGAAAGTTCTGGTTTCACTCGATACTTGATGTACAACCTGATAACTGTATCGTGTCTGTGACCTCTGACCTCTGCCAGGTATGCCTGTGGACAGGAGCTTTGGCGCTCCACCTGACAGTGTGTGGTCAGACGCTGCCGCCGCCTCTCCTCAGACTTACGTGGACGCCATCAGGACGGGCCTGGACGGCTCAGTCAAAGACCAAGGTTGGACAAAGCACGCTATCCTCTGATTGGCTGATAGCTGTAATGATGTCATCATGATGTAATACATGTTACCAGTGTACCTGTCTCTGTAGTTATTCCCCCAGTGGCCGGGGCTTCCCAGGACCTCCCCCAGCTGTGTCCTTATGCTGCTGCAGGACAGTGTTTCTATGGAGACAATTGTACTTATCTCCATGGCGACCTGTGTGACGTGTGCAGGCGACAGGTGCTCCACCCCCACGACCCCGAGCAGAGGAGGATGCACGAGAAGGTGTGTGTGTGTGTGTGCGTGTGTGCGTGTGTGCGTGTGTGTGTGTGTGTGTGTGTGTGTGCGTGTGTGTGCACTGTAATAAATGTTAAACACAAACTCATATCTCTGTCTCAGATGTGTCTCCTGCTCTTTGAAGCAGACATGGAGAAGGCCTTTGCAGCTCAGTTGAGTCAGGATAAGGTGAGTGTGCTGAGTCGTGGTGAGTGTGCTGAGTCGTGGTGAGTTTGCTGAGTCGTTCCTGTCGTTCCACAGGTTTGCTCCATCTGTATGGAGCTGGTGGTGCAGAAGATAAACCCGTCAGAGCGGAGGTTCGGGATCTTGTCGTCCTGCTGCCACACCTTCTGCTTGTCCTGCATCAGGAGGTGGCGCTGCACCAGGAACTTCAGCAATGTCATTGTCAAGTAAGGATCCCTGATCAGGGTCTGAAAGACGAGGTCAAAAGTCTGAGAGAGCTGGTTCTCTGGTTTCTCAGGTCTCTGTGGTTTCAGGTCTCAGGTCTCTGTGGTTTCAGGTCTCTGGTCTGTGTGGTTTCAGGTCTTGTCCCGAGTGTCGTGTCATCTCGGAGTTTGTCATTCCTTCCATCTACTGGGTCGAGGACCAGGACGAAAAGGATCACCTCATTGAACTCTTCAAATCCGGAGTCAGGTGAGTTCCCTGTGTCTCAGTAGCCACACCCACTTTGAGTTTTTCAACCAATGATGTCACTTCCTGTGTGTGCACAGTAAGAAGGCGTGTAAGTACTTCGACCAGGGTCGCGGTTCGTGTCCATTCGGAGGGAAGTGTTTGTATCTTCATGCTTTTCCGGACGGAACCCGAGCAGAACCGGAGCGGCCGCGGAAACAGCTGAGCAGCGAGGGCGGTGTGCGGGTCAGAGTCCACAGCCGCCGTCTTGTTTAGTGTGATGGTGGGCGGGGCTGTTTGTTGACATGTGTTTGTGTTTGTTTTCAGTTCATGAACAACGTTCGTTTGTGGGACTTCATCGAGGAGCGTGAGCAGCGCTCGGCCCCGCCCCTTCCCTCCCTGGACGATGACATCACAGAGCTGAGGGAGCTCTTCATGCAGATGTCGGGTCCGAGCCACGAAGACCTGGAGGCCCCGCCCGCTCCGGACCAGTAGAGACCACGCCCCTGTGGTGGACATGTTTTGTGGAATCATGTGACCTCGTCTGATCATCATGAGTGATATTGATGTTTTATTTATAGTGTAAATAATCACATGACATCACAGTGTGACATCGATCATGTGACTGAAGCTCAACAATAAAAAAAAAAAAGCTGTAGATTCATAAACATGGTTTTATTGATCAACTATGACTTCATCGTTATCAAAACACTCAGTTAATGCTAGTTAGGGTTGTTTAGTGATAGGACTAGGTAAGGTTAGTTTGTTAAGTAAATAAGGTGGGTTTGATGGTTGGGGTAGTTAAGGTTAGTGTAGTTAGTACTAGTTGTCACCACAGACTGAGCTGATGTCTCCATCTAGTGGTCAAAACAGTAAAAACCTGTTATGGGACATGCGACAGCTTCTCCAACTCACTGATGGATGTGAAGGTGTCTCTGAGGAGAGACAGTGAGTGAGTGAGTGAGAGGACAGACAGACATCACTGCTCTCTGTCTCCTCCAATCACTTTAATCCAGTCAGAGGATTTAACTCCTCACAGCTGAGAGTCAGAGAACAGGTGGTTCACACACACACACACACACACACACCAGGAGACAGGCTGTCAGTCTGCCAGGACACGACAAGAGACAGACAGACAGACTGGACTGAACCTGCGTCCACAAACGGAGAGGAGAAGACGAGAGGAATGGGAGGAGTGTATGGAAAGAAGGTTAGTGTGGACCTGTCTGAAAGTTTCAGGGAAATTTTTTGGTTTAGTGTCGTTATACGAAGAAGTGACTGTGCTGTGAGCACCCCCTGCAGCTGAGAACCAGCATGACACAACGACCAAGACTGATCTCTACGTCACATGATCACGTCTTTGTCTCACTGTCATCCACTGTCCCACAGCAAACCTCAGAGAAAAGCAGTGATTTTAGCTGCGGGGACACAGGAGCTGCTGGTCCTCTGCTGCCTCGTGTGGTCACTTTGTGTCACTGAGGTCAATCTGAATGTAGGATTTCAAACACTGAAGTGACAAAATCAGACATTAGAACTTAGTGATGGAGGCAGCAGTGGATCAACAACTCCAGTGTGTGTGTGTGTGTGTGATAAAATCACTGATTTTCTCCATGGACTTTGGTGTGGGAGAGTGAGTGTGTGTGTGTGTGTGTGTCTCTGAGAGGACACTTTTCTCCGGACATTTGATGACATGTCTGTCCTCGTCACTGTCCTCAGCAGTAAAGTGATTCCTCACAGAGAAACATCTGAATTATGGGGTGTGTTTGTTTTCATGGTGACAACAGCTGACCGCTTCTCAGACCCAGGCTATTTTTAATTCAGTGATCCAGCAACAGGTGGTGGGAGGGGCAGAGGGAGGGGGCGGAGTCTGTCAGTGTGTGAACACCATTTACTCTATGTTCTTTGTATGTTCTCTATATGTTCTGTCTACATGTTCTTTATATGTTCTGTCTATATGTTCTTTATATGTTCTGTCTATATGTTCTGTCTATGTTCTGTCTACATGTTCTGTCTGTGTTCTTTATAAGTTCTGTCTATATGTTCTGTCTATATGTAGCAGCTGCTCCACCCTTTTGTCCTTTGCCTTTGAGCTGCTACTGGTGACTGAGTTGTTGTGGTTTTGACACGTGCAGATGAAAAAATGAATGAGATAAAAGTTGATCTAGTTGCTCTTTTAGTGATTTATTGGTACAAAGTAGAATGACAAATTAAAATAAACTTAAAGTCTGGCTTAACACAGATTCACATGGGCTTCAACACGGTCAAAGAATTGTTTGCCCTCTCAGCCACGCCCAGCTGCTGTGACCTAAGGTCTTTTAAGGGCTTCTTCCCCCTTGGGCTCCACCTTGGTCTCCCAGTCCTCCTGTAGGTGGGGGTAGAAGTGCTCTTACACTCACAAACATTCACTAAGCCACACTGTCACACACACACAAGGAAAGAAAACAAAAACTTAACACAACTATCAATTTGGCTCCTACACACCGGCCCCTAATTATATTTGTACAGACAAAAATAATTACTTCATCAAACATAAAGGAGCCATATCATCATTTGAAAATCTAAAGTATTGAAAATTTAGCTCTGAAATATTGAAACATAAATAAGTTCACTTATCTTCTCTTAATTAAGAGCTTTCACTTCTCTTCATCCCCCTCTAACAGCAGGCAGATCTTAGTGACTGGCCTCTCCAGGACACTCGTCTTGGTTTGCAACTTCACAACCCGTACATGACCTCTGACATCAGGTCTTGCTTCCACAATTCTTCCCATCTGCCACGAACTGCGAGGAGCTGTGTTGTCTGCCATCAAGACGATGTCTCCCGGGATGAAGTTTCTTTTTGTTCTTGACCACTTTTGCCTTTCTTGCAGAAGAGGGAGATACTCCAGCAGCCACCTCTTCCAAAACAGCTCAGCTACATACTGGACTTGTCTCCAACATCTCTCGTGGTATAGGTCAGACCTTGACATGACTCCAGGGGGGAGAACAGGGCTAGTTCGAAGCAGCAGGATATGATTGGGCGTCAGGGCCTCTAGATCCTGTGGGTCATCAGATGCCCATGTAATTGGGCGACTATTAAGTATTGCTTCCACTTCACAGAAAACTATGCTTAGGCCTTCATCATCTAGGGTTTGCTGCTTTAAGACTGAACATAAGGTCTGTCTCACCATTCTGATAAGTCTTTCCCAGAATCCACCATGGTGAGAGGCTGTGGGTGGATTAAAACTCCAACGAACCCCAACTTCATGAGAGTCTGGTGGATTCTTCTTTGGTCAAGAGTACTGAGTGCTTCTCTTAACTCTCTATGTGCACCTACTAGGTTAGTGCCGTTGTCTGATTGTATGTGTTTTGCTTGACCTCTTCGACACAGAAATCTTCTAATGGCGTTGATGCACGAGTCAGTGTTCAAAGAACAGGCCACTTCCAGATAGATTGCTCTGCTGGTCATACAGGTAAAGATCACGCCGTACCTCTTTATGGTGATCCTTCCCCTTCTAATCTTGATGGGACCAAAGTAGTCAAGGCCCACATTAGAGAACGGTGGTAGGTCAGTGGCGAGTCTTTCACTTGGTAGGTCGGCCATCATTCGCTCACCTGATTTACCTCTGTTCTTTCTGCAAAACACACTGTGCGAGACAACCTTCCTTATTGCAGTGTTACCATTTATTATCCAGTATTGTTTTCGTACCTCGGATAGCATAGGGTTCCTTCCTCCATGTCCAGTTTGAGCATGTAGGTGGCGAAGGATCAGAGTTGATACGTGGTGGTTTTTGACCAGGATGGCAGGATGTTTTCTTTCCTCAGGCATTGATGTTCTTCTGAGGTGTCCACCTACTCTGAGAATGCCATCATCCAGCACTGGATCCAGCCTGTAGATGTTGCTCTGCTTTTTCACACACACCTCTGAAAAAGATTGCCTTTGCACAAAGGTGAGTATTGCTCTTTCAGCACTTTTCAGATCATCAACTGAGACTGAGACTTTCGTGTCAACTTTGTTGGATTGACTGTTACAGTTGTTCTCTTGCTCCTCCCACTTTCTTCCTTTGAGTCTTTTCTTTTCAGTGCCAAATGTTTTAGTCTGGCCTTTACTTTTAAGATCCAGGCACCACCTACTCTCAATTTAAGCCAGTCTGAAAAATGATTGATCAGCTTATCAACCTCTTCACAAGAGGACATTATGGCATTGACTGTAACAGCCTTTCTCACCTCTGAGTCGTCTTCACAAAGTTGAAATCTGTTCTCCTGCTCACTCGGCCATTTGTCTTCAGATAACAGGAACTCTGGCCCACGGATCCATCTGGGATTCCCCATGAACCTATCAAGACTCGTTCCTCTAGAGCAGTCCTCAGCAGGGTTTCTTTTTGTGTCAATATATCGCCATTGAGAAATCTTTGTGGTCTCTCTAATCCTAGAGGTTCTATTTGCTACATAGGTGGTAAAGCGAGTGTGGTCATTTGCAATGTACTTTAAGACAGATGTACTGTCAGACCAAAACACAGACTGTGTTGTTGTTGGTGGCATTTCTTGTTGTAGCATCTTATCAACTTTGACTGACAAGGCTGCTGCGGCTAATTCTAGCCTTGGGATGGTTTGTCGTTTTAATGGTGCTACTCTTGCCTTTGCCATCAAGAATGCTACATGAACTTGTTTCTCTGCGTTTGTCATTCTGAGGTAGCTGACAGTGCCATAGCCTAGTTCGCTTGCATCAGAAAAATGATGAATCTGAGTTTCAATTAACTCACCAAAATCTTGTGACTTGTAACAGCGTGGCACTTCAAAGTCTGCAAGCTGAGTAAGACTGCTGGTCCACTTTGTCCATTGCTCCGACAGTGTGTTGGGAATGGGCACATCCCATCCTAAGCTTAGTCGGCACAGCTCCTGCAACAACAGCTTAGGTGGCAAAGTAACTGGAGACAGAAAGCCCAGGGGGTCATATATAGAGCTTACCATTGACAAGATGCCCCTTCTGGTGTGTGCACGTTCACTGATGGTAAAGTTGAACTTGAAGGTGTCACTTTGCACACCATTGCAGCCCTAAGGCTCGCTCCATTGGTAGCTGGTCTTTGTCCAATGTCTTTACCTCCTTTGCCCTATCTTCTGGTGGAACCGATGCAAGCACTGCTCGGCTGTTGCATATCCACTTGGATAGATGGAATCCTCCTTTTTGGCAAAGTGCTGTCAGGTTTGACATAAGCTCCATTGCTTTTTGCTCTGTGGGTAGAGACGTTAAGCAATCATCCACGTAAAAGTTCTCCATAACTGTGCTTCCTACCTCTGGGGGGAATTTGTGTGCATTGTCTTGGGCTGTCTACCTGAGAGCAAAGTTGGCTATGCTGGGTGATGAGACAGCACCACATAAGTGGACGGTCATTCGGAATTCTACAAGAGCCTCATCCACCTTTCCTTGTGGCCACCACAGAAAACGCAAGAAATCAGTGTGATTTCAGTTACTTTTACTTGGTGGAACATAGCCTGTATATCAGCCATCATTGCCACTGGTTCTCGTGTCAATACTCCTATTAGTGTGTTTGTCAAGTTTGGCCCTTGAAGCAACTCAGAACTCAGTGATGTTCCTTGAAAGACTGCACCACAATCAAACACTACTTTAATGGTTTTCTTTTTGGGGTAGTACACCCTATGATGAGGGATGTACCAAACTTTCCCCTCAGTTCCTTTTATTTCTGAAGGTGGGATCATTTCAGCATATGTATATGCTGAAATGTATACTGTATACTCTTTTTTGTAGTTGTGATCTCTTTTGAACTTTCTTTTTAGATTCAGGAGGCGCTGCTCTGCAACTACACGGTTGTTGGGCATTGTGATGTTATCTGCCTTGAAAGGTAAGTTAATGCAGTAGTGGCCATTTTTGACTTTGACAGATTCGTTGGCAATGGTAAGGAATTGTCTGTCACCAACTTTTTTACCAGCAACTCTTGTAGGTCGACCAATGAGATCCTATTTGCAGACACTGTGTTTGCACCTTTGCTGCATCTTCCCAATGGGCAGTTTATCACACAACCTAATAGGGTTCTTACAGCATATGGTCCATCTTGTTGTGAGTTGATCACCTGCCACGGCTCCATCAAATTTGATGCATTCATTCCAATTAGAAGATCAACTTCAGAGTCTATTTGAGGTAGATATACTTCACTCAGGTAAGGCCATGCCCTTAAATCCTCTCTTGTCGGGATGTTACCTTTTGTCACCGGCATAGAACTTTGTGTGTAGACTGCAGGCAAGGCTATAAATTTATTGCTGTTGCGTTCACTCACCTCCAGGCCTGATACCAACATGCTTTTAACAGACTTTTCATGGGCCATTGTTCTCAGCAACATAGTTGTTTGTGACTTGTTCACAATGAGTCTTTTATTCAGGCCTGCCACAGATTCTTGTATGTCTCCAAATATTGGATTGGAACATATTTTGGTCTGTTTCTCTATGAACTCTACAAGATCAGTGAATGAAAGTGAACTGTCGCTCTCCTCCATTCTCACTTGAATTATCGTTCGCCATTTATCTTGCAGCCTGTAGGGCAATTTCATCACAATATTTTTCAAGGTAGAGGCCACATTTAACTCATTTATGTAATTCAGCTTTGACATGACATTACAGCATCCTCTGAGATATAGCGCAAAATCATTCAAGGCCTTTGGGTCCTCAGGCTTTATGTTTGGCCAGTTGAGGACTTTCTCAATGTAGGCAGTTGAAATCTTATACTCATTGCCAAAATGTTCATATAGCAAGCGTTTTGCTTTGAGGTACCCTTGCTCTCCACTCATATGCTGGCAACTTCTTACCAGGTCTCTGGCCTGACCTTTTGTGTACTGTTGTACTGTTGATAAAACAATCTGTCTTGTCCATTGTCCGTTTTCCTTTCAATGTTATGTTCGAAGGACGTCATAAATGACCTGAACTGTAAGATGTCTCCATCAAAGGTGGCAACACTCTTGGGTGGCAATGAAGACAATTGCTGTTGTTTGAGAAGCATAGATGTAATTTCATTTTGTCTATTCAATATAGCAATTAGACTACTGGATGGCAGTTCATCATGCGGTGCTCTGTGCGGTATCTGCTGTGGCTCCGGCATCACAGGTTCTCCACTGTCTGTAAATTGGACAAGATCATCAACCAGCTGCCTGTATTGTGTACTTTGTTCTTGTGTACACGATTCATTGTCAAAACTCGGTTGTGTTAGCACAGGTAGGCCTACTCTTCCAGCTGTGTTACCTGCCTGCGACAATCGTGGTCTCAGTGCTACTCCTACACCTTGCGTTTCTTGAAGTAACCAGTCTCTACGATCACCTTGGGAATGTGCTTGTGTGTAGAGCATTTGATGCAACGTAAATGTTGTGCTCTGTCCTTTGGTTGCACACTCCTTTCTTTGTGCATTTTGATTTGCGTTCCTGCTTGTACAGTATTCCTACTAACGACTTCTACATTCTACTTATTCATGTCATCAATTGGAGTAGAAGAAAGATGTTCTTTAGCATCAGTCAACACTGCAAGCTTGGCATCTGTAGCTGACAACTCAGTTTCAAGGTTAAGAGTTTCCTTTTGTCTTCTTGTTTCTTCCCTTTCTTTCATCAACTGCTCTTCCTTTTCCTCCAATGTTTTTGTTTTAATGCAGCAGTTATAGCCAACAATGAAGCCCTCTCTGCCTTTGCAATCTGACGCGCTGAATCAGTGCTTCCACATGAGACTCTGCTAGAGCCAGAACTTTGGCTCACTACAGAGACACTGTCCTTTGGACTGACTTCAACTACGTTCTCCTTTTGTGGCAGGGACTGAATAGGGCAGGACTGAATCCACTTCTCCACCTTAGTCTTAAATTCAGTGCTATTCATCATCTTTGGTTGATACCATTGCTCAGTGTCCATAATACACTCGTCCTTTGACAACAAAGTTTGAAATTGTTTGTGCAATTCATTGAACTCTTCCAATCTTTCCATATATTTCTGAAAGCTTTCCTTTACTGTGTCCAGATTCAGTGGATCTGACATAAGTTCAGTTATTTTGTTCATCATGCGCGTTAATGAAGCACCTTTACCCTTTCTACTATTCTTTGCTGCTTGCTTAGTTTCTGTTTCAGACATTTCAGACATTTCCTGCTGCCTTTGTTTATCAACAAGTGCTGGTTCCTCCATATTGGAGATTGAGACCATTGTTCAACTCAACAAACTTAAAGTCCTTTTTTTTCTTCAAAAATATAACTCAATATTCATCCAAATAAGTCCTTATAAAGTCACTGATGAAAATAGTTCAAAGTGTTTCTTTCCAAACATACCAGTTTTTGAAGATTATCACAGATCCTGTTCGCCTTGGCCTTCAGCCTTTCCAGACACATGCACCTCCTTTGTTCCAGGTCCTTCCACAGAGAGCAATTCTTTGACTTAATTGTCAATTGTTTTGACGCGTGCAGATGAAGAATGAATGAGATGAAAGTTGATCTAGTTGCTCTTCTAGCGATTTATTGGTACAAAGTAGAATGACAAAATAAAATAAACTTAAAGTCTGGTTTCATATGGCTTAACATAGATTCACATGGGCTTCAACACGGTCAAAGAATTGTTTGCCTTCTCAGCCACGCCCAGCTGCTGTGACTTCAGGTCTTTTAAGGGCTTCTTCCCCCTTGGGCTCCACCTTTGGTCTCCCAGTCCTCCTGTAGGTGGGGGTAGAAGTGCTCGTACACTCACAAACATTCACTAAGCACACACACAAGGAAAGAAAACAAAAACTTAACACAAATATCAATTTGGCTCCTACACTATATGTTCTGTCTATATGTTCTTTATATGTTCGCTATATGTTCTTCATATGTTCTCTATATGTGTTCTTTATATGTTCTGTCTATATGTTCATTATATGTTCTTTATATGTTCTCTATATGTTCTGTCTATATGTTCTGTCTATGTGTTCTGTCTATATGTTCTCTATATGTTCTTTATATGTTCTCTATATATTCTTTATATGTTCTCTACATGTTCTCTGTATATTCTGTCTATGTTCTTTATATGTTCTGTCTATATGTTCTCTATATGTTCTTTATATGTTCTATATATGTTCTTTATATGTTCTGTCCAAATGTTCTCTATATGTTCTTTATATGTTCTCTATATGTTCTGTCTATATGTTCTTTATATGTTCTCTATATGCTCTTTATATGTTTAATATATGTTCTTTATATGTTCTGTATATATGTTCTCTATATATTTGTTATATGTTCTCTACATGTTCTTCATATGTTCTCTATATGTTCTGTCTATATGTTCTTTATATGTTCTCTATATGCTCTTTATATGTTATCTAGATGTTCTGTTCATATGTTCTGTGTATGTGTTCTGTCTATATGTTCTCTATATGTACTTTATATGTTCTGTCAATGTTCTTTATATGTTCTTTATATGTTCTGTCTATATGTTCTCTATATATTCTTTATATGTTCTCTATATGTTCTTTATATGTTCTATATATGTTCTGTCTATATGTTCTTTATATGTTCTCTACATGTTCTTCATATGTTCTCTATATGTTCTGTCTATATGTTCTTTATATGTTCTCTATATGCTCTTTATATGTTCTCTATATGTTCTTTATATGCTCTGTCTATATGTTCTGTCTATATGTTCTTTATATGTTCTCTATATGCTCTTTATATGTTCTTTATATGTTATGTATATGTTTACTATATGTTCTCTATATGCTCTTTATATGTTCTGTATATGTTTAATATGTTCTTTATATGTTCTGTCTATATGTTCTGTTTATATGTTCTTTATATGTTCTGTATATGTTCTGTCTATATGTTCTTTATATTACATTACATTACATGTCATTTAGCAGACACTTTTATCCAAAGCGGCTTACAATAAGTGCATTTAAATATTTGGGTACAAACACATGTTAGATGTATGTTCTCTATATGTTCTTTACATGTTCTTTATATGTTCTGTCTGTATGTTCTCTATATGTTCTTCATATGTTTTCTATATGTTCTTTATATGTTCTGTCCAAATGTCCTCTATATGTTCTGTCTATATGTTCTGTCTATATGTTCTCTATATGTTCTGTCTATGTGTTCTTTATATGTTCTGTCTATATGTTCGTTATATGTTCTTTATATGTTCTCTATATGTTCTCTATATGTTCTGTCTATATGTTCTTTATATGTTCTATCTATATGTTCTGTCTATGTGTTCTGGCTATATGTTCTCTATATGTTCTTTATATTCCCGTCTATATGTTCTCTGTATATTCTTTATATGTTCTCTATATGTTCTGTCTATATGTTCTTTATGTTCTCTATATGTTCTGTCTATGTGTTCTTTATATGTTCTGTCTATATGTTCATTATATGTTCTCTATATGTTCTCTATATGTTCTGTCTATATGTTCTGTCTATGTGTTCTATCTATATGTTCTCTTTATATTCGTTATATGTTCTGTCTATATGTTCTTTATATGTTCTGTCTATATGTTCTCGGTATATTCTTTATATGTTCTCTATATGTTCATTATATGTTCTCTATATGTTCTCTATATGTTCTGTCTATGTGTTCTAGCTATATGTTCTCTTTATGTTCGTTATATGTTCTGTCTATATGTTCTTTATATGTTCTGTCTATATGTTCTCGGTATATTCTTTATATGTTCTCTATATGTTCTTTATATGTTCTGTCTATATGTTCTTTATATGTTCTCTATATGTTCTGTCTATGTGTTCTTTATATGTTCTGTCTATATGTTCGTTATATGTTCTCTATATGTTCTGTCTATATGTTCTGTCTATATGTTCTCTATATATTCTTTATATGTTCTATATATGTTCTTCATATGTTCTCTGTATGTTCTTTATATGTTCTGTCTATATGTTCTTTATATGTTCTCTATATGTTCTTTATATGTTCTGTCTATATGTTCTCTGTATATTCTTTATATGTTCTCTACATGTTCTTTATATGTTCTTTATATGTTCTCTGTATGTTCTTTATATGTTCTATATATGTTCTTTATATGTTCTGTCTATATGTTCTTTATATGTTCTCTATATGTTCTTTATATGTTCTATATGTGTTCTGTCTATATGTTCTTTATATTTTATGTCTATATGTTCTTCATATGTTCTCTATATGTTCTGTCTATATGTTCTTTATATTACATTACATTACATGTCATTTAGCAGACGCTTTTATCCAAAGTGACTTACAATAAGTGCATTTAAATATTTGGGTACAAACAAGTGCTAGATGTATGTTCTCTATATGTTCTTTATATGTTCTGTCTGTATGTTTTTATATGTTCTTTATATGTTCTGTCTGTATGTTCTCTATATGTTCCTCATATGTTCTTCATCTGTTCTCCATATGTTCTTTGTATGTTCTGTCTATATGTTCTTTATGTTTTCTATATCTTCTTTATATGTTCTCCATATGTGCTTCATATGTTCTTTATATGTTCTCTATATGTTCTGTCTTTATGTTCTCTATATATTCTTCATATGTTCTCTATATGTTCTGTCTTTATGTTCTCTATATATTCTTCATATGTTCTTTATATGTTCTGTCTATATGTTCTGCATATGTTCTCTATATGTTCTTTACATGTTCTTTGTATGTTCTGTCTATATGTTCTTCATATGTTCTCTATATGTTCTTTATATGTTCTGTCTATATGTTCTTTATATGTTTGTATGTTTCCTTTATCTTTGTATGTACTCTAACACACACACACACACACATACTCATACATACTTTCTGCCACAGTGTAATGTAGCTGTTTGTCCAGCAGAGGTCAGATTTTCTGTCCCTTTAACCTTCTCACAAAATAAAAGGAACAAAGCTTCATTCATTCACCCCCCCAAAAAAAAACCTCCGGAACACACTGAAGGCCTTGTCACCGTGTTGAAGCCTGATGAAGCGTCTCCTAGCAACCAACACAGAATCCATTTAGTAACAGAGAATGAATCCAACTGACCTGGGGGGGGGCTGGAGGGACTCGCGGTCCTCTGCTGCCTCCATCGCTCAAAGTGACCACACGAGGCAGCGGTGGATCTTTTGTGTGGGAGAGTGAGATAAAGACGTGATCATGTGACTTTGTTTGTCTTTGTTGTAGAAGTCGTACGACATCGACCACGATGACCAGACCTTTGTGACTCATGGAAACAGCAGAGGTAAGTTTGTCCATGAAGGTGAAGTCAGGTTCAATTAAAGGAAAGGTTAAAGGTTAAAGGTTAATGAGGCATCATCACAAACAACAACTACTGTAAAAGATAAAAAAAGAAGACCGTAGAACTTCTTCTTCTATGGTTTAACAGCAGATGCAGCATCAGCTCTACCTGCTGGTTTGTCTGTCACAGCCACTAGGGGGCAGTGAACACCTGAACTGATCACAACAAACTGCTGGTTTCTCAAAGGTCTGAGGTTCTCTGGGTGTGAGGTTCTCGGGGGTCTGAGGTTCTTGGGGATCTGAGGTTCTCACAGGTCTGAGGTTCTCTGGGTCTGAGGTTCCTTTAGGTCTGAGGTTCTCAGGGTCTGAGGTTCTCAAAGGTCTGTGATTCTCAAAGGTCTGAATGAATGTTGGACCTGTAGATCAAAGAAAACTCAAAGTGATGTGAAGCATCGTGGGAAATGAGAAGAGGAGGAGGAGGTTGAAGGGGGAGGGGGTTATGGGTGGGTGGGCGTTGAGGATGGGGGGTAGGAGTCCCACTGCTGCTCGTACAGAGAACATAACGAGTCACATAGACTAGAACACATGAGCCGGATCAGAACTGGATCAGAACTGGATCAGAACAGGATCAGATGGATGTGAGGGGGACCAGTGACTCAGTGTGGGAGGGGATGGTGAAGTCTGGTAAGAACCAGGACTTAGTGTGGTCCTGAATCCTCTTAAGTTATTAGACGTGTGTGTTTGTGTGTGTGTGTGTGTGTGCATGCGTGTGCGTGCGTGTGGGTGTGACCTTGTCAGGACAGTAGTCTTCATGGAGACGAAAACCTGGTCCAGACAATGTATGTTTTAATTTAATTTAATTTAATTTAATTTAATTTAATTTAATTTAATTTAATTTAATTTAAACTGATTAAGTTTAGGACAAAGATTTGAATTGTGGTTATGATTAAGGTTAGTGATAGTTATTAACTGGTTAGTGATAAGACTTTGTGTGTGTGTTGATCTTCTGGTTCTGAAGGTTTGGTTCTGCAAGTCTGGCTCTGAAGGTCTGGTTCTGGTTTTGAAGGTCTGGTTTGGTTCTGAAGGTCTGGTTCTGATTCTGAAGGTCTTGTTCAGGACAGATATGGTTTGGTCACATGATCCAACCTCACTTCCTGTTTTCAGATCAATATGAGGTCGTCCTAAAGTCAGAGGTCACAGTGATTAATCTGACTACACACACACACAGAGGAGGCGGGGTCTGTGCAGTGATTGACTGCAGCAGCCTCACTGTGTGGCACCAATCATACACAGCTCTTTGATGTTTGACGTCACATGACTTGGTGATGGGTGGTGCCAGTGGCAGTGGGCGTCGGTCTCTGGTTTCTCTTTGGCCGTTTCTCAATATCCATACTTGTGCGTACTTGTGCGTACTTGCGTACTCCCGTACTTGTGAAAACGTCATCAGCCTCAGTCCAAGTGCTGTTCCAATTCTCAAGTAAGCGAACAGCGAGGACGGTTCTCAAACCCGGAAGTGTTCTCGCTCCGCCCATTTTTACCAAGTATGCATCGGAGGTGACTTAAGCGTACTTGCGATGGCCATGTATCCCAGAATACATTTTGGCAGAGCATAGCAGCAGATAATAGAAATATAAATCTGAAATAAATATTTTTCTTTGTCCCGGAACAAAGTTTTAACATCATTTGAGGCGAGAAATGAGTCATTTAGAATTCAAACATGTGGTTTGTGTATGAAGATATGACCTATTTATAGTTTGGCAGTGACGTTTGTCGGAGGTGATCAGCTCCGCGTCTGCGGACGCTCGGCTCTCACTGTGCCCGGCACAGAGCAGCGTTACCTCGGCCTGTCCTGATGAAATGATCCGCTGGCTCAGACGTCGCTGTCATTAGATGCTCGGTGTGATCCATAGATTTGTTGTTGACGTGTTATTTTGTTTTTAATGGAAACGTTTTGACCTGACAGTTTGAAAGTTTGTATATTATTAATGTTTTATTTATTTTAACTTTGAATGTTAGATTTATATTAAAGTCACACGGTCATTGTATCTGTATTTAAATATAATATGTAAATATTAGATATGTAGAGTAGTATATATTTGTACACGTCATATATGGATATATATATATACTACTCTCCAATAATGTTATATATCTATTTTCCACATTGTATTATTTGTATTGTATATTTTAATAGAAATAAATTAATAAATGAAGATTAATAGATGAATAACAACATATATATGTATTTATTAAAAGTATTTCATATGTCCTTTTATCAACACCGTAGGTGGTGGTAATGAGGCTGCAGCACTTGGCGCCAGCCACCATTCAAACAGCAGAACAATACATACATACTTGCATGCTTGAGTATTGAGAAACAACCACATACTTTTGTACTCCCGTACTTGGCAAGTATATACTCCCAGTGTACTTCTCAAGTATATACTTCCCAAGTAAGCAAGTGAATACTTGCTTACTTGAGTATTGAGAAATGGCCTTTTTCTGAAATTTGAAAGACTGGGATCAGTTGACATTAATGAGCCCTGTGGGACACGCCCACCTTCATGCTGATGTCATCAAATCACCACAGTGATGTGTAAAGTCTTTGCAGTGCCCTCTGCTGGACGCAGTGTTCCCCTCTCACCTCTGTCTGTCCTCATGTCTTCAGCCTCAGCGTATGGAGACCTGCATCAGCATCGGACTGAGGGCGTCCCCAGGAGGCCGTCCCTAGTGTCCGGCTATGTCCCCCAGCCGGCCAGAGTGGGAGAGGACGAAGAGGACGAAGACCTCATCAAACCCAAAAAACTGCTGAATCCAGTCAAAGCTTCCAGGAGTCACCGAGAGCTTCACAGAGAACTGCTGAGCAGCTGCAGGTTAGAGGGACACCAGGGACACCAGGGACACCTATCTGAGGACATGTCTAAATAGGTAGGGACAGGTGAGGACATGTCTAAATAGGTAGGGACAGGTGAGGACATGTCTAAATAAGGATAAATGATTTTGTTAGTACATTATGTGGACATGTGAAGACATGAAGTGTAAGATTTGAAGTAAAACTAAGTAAAACTGTGAAGAGAGGACATATTTTAGAATGTTTAAAGGGACAGATTTGTTTTATTAAAGTGTGCTTCTAAGAGGCCAGCATGTCCACCACTGAGTTGTCCACCACTGAGGTGTCCACCATCACTGAGGTGTCCATCACTGAGGTGTCCACATCACTGAGGTGTCCACCCTCACTGAGGTGTCCATCACTGAGGTGCCACATCACTGAGGTGTCCATCACTGAGGTGCCACATCACTAAGGTGTCCACCATCACTGAGGTGTCCACCATCACTGAGGTGTCCACATCACTGAGGTGTCCATCACTGAGGTGCCACATCACTAAGGTGTCCACCATCACTGAGGTGCCACATCACTAAGGTGTCTATCACTGAGGTGTCCACCACTGAGGTGTCCATCACTGAGGTGTCCACCATCACTGAGGTGTCCACATCACTGAGGACACTGGGATAGTTTTCTCACAAACACACACACACACACACACACACACACACACACACACAGATGGTGTTTCATAAGAACAGCGCCCTCTGCAGGATGAAACACCAGGACCAGTCGTCCTCGAGACCAAAACCTGGTCCTAATGAGGCAGAAGCTCAAAGAAGATTGAGCTTCTGCCATCAGCTGAAGAAGATTAAGATTTGAGGTTATGGTTAGTTATTAAGTGGTTAGTGATAAGACTTTGTTAAGTCAGTGTGTGTATGTGTGTGTGTGTGTGTGTGTGTGTCCAGAGGGGGCGACAGTGTGGAGATCAAACCTGAGCTGCAGAGAGTCCTGGAGAGCAGGAAACGAGATCAGCTGATCAAACAGAGGAAACAGGAAGAGGAAGCACACAGGAAGATCTCACCTCTGGAGGCGGAGCTACTGAAGAGACACAAGAAGCTGGAGGAGGAGGTGGTACATACACACACATACACACATACACGCACACACAGACACACACATATGCACACACACTGTCCTTGTGTCATCGTCTCACTGTCTCTGTCCTTGTGTCCTCATCTCACTGTCTCTGTCCTCGTCTCAGTCCTTGTGTCATCGTCTCACTGTCTCTGTCCTCGTCTCAGTCCTTGTGTCATCGTCTCACTGTCTCTGTCTTTGTGTCCTCGTCTCACTGTCTCTGTCATCGTCTCACTGTCTCTGTCCTTGTGTCCTCGTCTCACTGTCTCTGTCCTCGTGTCCTCAGATGGAGAAACAACAGAAGACGGAGGAGAAAAATCTGAAAGCTCCAGAATTTGTCAAAGTCAGAGAGAATCTGAGACGGACATCCTTTAAAGACGAGGACGAGGTGTAGAAACAGAGCTGTCCTGTAGGAGGCAGTGGACACAGAGACAATCAAATGACTAACACTGAGGACACACTGAGGAGTCTCTGGTCACATGGTCTGTGATGGACGCGTGTGGACAATCCTCTCAGTGGACAACAGTGAACTTGTGCCTAGAACTCGTCACAGTGACGTGTCCCTCTTTAACGACATCACTAATGACATCATGACTCGTCACAGTGACGTGTCCTTTAATGACATCACTAATGACATCATTACTTGGTGTTTGATGCTAATTACGTGAAATAATTTTCATCAACGATTCTAATGAAGAGATAATTAATGATGTCTGCTAAAAAAATGACATGTAATGTCCACGTCCACCAGAGGGCGACATGGGACACAAGTGTAATGTCAAACTTTCAGACTCATTTTCTAAAATGTTAACTTTGTGGTTTAAACCTGAATAAATACATTTGACTGAATGTAATAACATGACTGACATAAACAGGTTCTGTCTGTGCTGTGAGGGCCCCCTGCCGCCCCCCCATGATCACGTCCTGTGCGCTCTGATGTTAAAACCACTGATTTTCTCTGTGGTCTTTGGTGTGGGAGAGTGAGTGGTTCTTCAGCAGCAGGGGGTGCTCTATGGTAACAATGTTGAACATGTATGAACATATACAAACAAATGGAGAAATAAAAAAATAAAATGATATGAAATAAAAGACTTTTCTTTAATAATTTAGCTGCAGTGAAAACAAAATAACTGAGCTAATGCTAATGCTACATTAGCACTTCCAGTGATAGCCTGTTAGCTTTGTGTTTGCTGTAAATAACTTTGTTACAAGGTGTTTTGATTCTATATTTATAACATATAACTTGTCAGGTACATGGCACTGTGGAGTGTTACCAGCAGGTGTCCCTGTTCTTCTTTTTCCTGAGTCTGTGACCGGAAGCTTGTATATATATTTTTATTTTTTATTTCGGTCCCAGTCAAACGGTGCTGATGTTGAATTTATTTGAGTTTAATTTAAAACACTTTGATCGCATACCTGCTCTTTAAATCGCGTTGTTGGGGAACATGTGACTGAGTTCATCTTATTTTGAAAATCTAACCAGAAGCGTATTGTGTTGTTTCCCGCTGACTTGACGGCGCATGACGGGGCCAGGGACTCTCGCTAAGGATCGTGATCAGGGACCGGCTTCCAGAGGCGGATCCGCCTCGTACCGCTTTGTTTACCGTCAGCAGAGGCGGACACAGCGGGCTGAATGTGAGGATCCGGACCAGACCAGACCAGACCGGAGCGGAGCGGAGCCCGCAATATCTTCCTGTGTTTGGGCGTCAGCAGACGGCGTTAATCAGAAAGTGAACCGCAGTAAAATGGCACCCGCCGCCCGCCGCCGGCGACCATAGACCCGCAGATAGGTAAGAACCCGCGGAGACCGAACCCGCGGAGAATGACGTTATTTAAGCCGAGACTGAAGCTTCAGATCCGGTCTCTCTCTGCTGGACCGCTGCCTTTCTGTGTGGAGAAGGTCAAACCTAAGTCCAGTCAAAAATGTGACCATTTAAAGAAAGCAGTGTTGTGACAGCAGCGTGTTTGTGTCAGAACTTTTCTGATGGTCCTGGGAGGACAGGTTTAGGGTTCCGGTGAGTTCGGCTTACAGATGGTGCACCTGGCAGCAGGTACTTGCGGCAGATTTAGTATTATTTATATTAGTGAGATGTTGGTGCTGCAGGTGTAAAAAGCAAACATCTCTAATGACGTCACATGCACCTGTCTCAGCTGAGCGGGGTGAAAATAAGTGACGTCACTGATGGGAACGGTGAATGTTCCAGGATGTGGGTGCTGAAGGTTACGTGACTCATCTGAGCTCGTCAGCCTCCACAAATCAAAGACCTGCACTGTGTCTGACTCTGCCCTGTTTGGGTCATGTGTTTAACTGAAGCTCAGGATGAAGTGTTGATTGATTGATTGATTGATTGATTGATTGATTGATTGATTTGTTTACAGTGTCTCATGTAAACATCCATGTCCTCTGTCCTCAGCTCAGCAGCTCCATGTGTCCTCGCTGCTAAGCTCCTCCCCCAGCCTGAGTGATGTCGGCGGCTCAGACCCAGAATGAGGCCAGCGAGGCGGGTTGGGGTCTGGAGACTCTGGGTCTCAGTCAGAAGGAGCTGGTTCTGGCCGAGGCTCTTCAGATGGAGTACGACGCTCTGTCACGGCTCAAACAGGACAAAAGTGGAACAGGAACCAAAACTGCTCCCAGTCAAACCGGCTCCACCCCCGCAGGAGAGGGCCAGCTGAGACCACTGTCTAGATCTGAGTCCTCCCTGAACCAGCCTGGAGTCTCCCAGTCTCCCCCTCCCATCCCAGCCAGGACCCTCCCCCCTCATGGAGGCTTTGTCAAAGAATCTATGCTCATCCTGGAGATTCCAGAACCCGCCATGGTCCAGGACCTTTCAGGCTCTGGCCTCGGTGACTCACATGGATCTGGATCAGGGTTTCTCTCTAAAGGACTCTCCTCGTTTCCAGATGACGTGCCGCCCGCCATCCCACCCCGGAACCCGATCCTTCCCTCCTCAGGCTCAGAGAACCCCGCCCTGCCTCCTCGAGGCTCCGCCCCACCCCGTGACGTGAACCTGTTCACGCCGGACTTGGACCTGCCCAAAGTGATGTCAACAGAGCTGAACAATGACAACTTCAACGACTCGCTGTCCACACTCAGCGGGAGCCGGCCTCGAGGTCGCAGGGTCAACGGGGACCAATCAGGGAAGCCTGTGGCTCGGAGTAAGACCCTCCCCCCACAGGTCCCACCCAGAACCCACATATCCATTCCCAAGAGCAAGAGGAACCAGCGACGAGTTTCTGCCGACCCAGTAAGAACCAGCTAACTGAAGTCTAGATAACCTCGGGTTTAACTTCAGGTTTAAGTCTGGTTTAACTCTCCTGTGATTGGTCAGTCGTGGTGGTCTGTCCTGTGATTGGTCAGTCGTGGTGGTCTGTCCTGTGATTGGTCAGTTGTGGTGGTCTGTCCTGTGACTGGTGGTCTCTGTGTTTGACTGACAGGTGTCTCTGGGGTCCAGGATGAATGGCTTTGGTTATGAACTGTTCCAGGTTTCAGAGGAAAGAGACGAGGAGGTGGCGGCTTTCTGTCACATGCTGGATGTGTGAGTAACACACACACACACACACACAGACACAGACACACACAGACACACAGAGACACCTGTCCGTCCTCCTGACTCGTGTCCTCGGGTCCTTGGGTCCAGGTTACGCTCGGCGTATCCGTCCAGTGACCGGTCAAAGAATGCCGGCTTGGTGTGGTCTCCGTCCGTGGGTCAGGAGGAGCTGCATCAGGGTCTGGGGGTCAGTGTGAAGGTCACCATCATCAGTGAGATCTCCAGAGAACCGCTCACCTTCACCTGTGACGGTAGGACGTCAACTGTCTCTTCAAAATAAAAGGCCACACAGGTGGAAAACTCTTGTCCCTGTGTCCCAGGTTCGTCCACCGTGGACCTGCTCATCTATCAGACCCTGTGCTACTCTCAGGAGGATCTGGATCACCTAGACGTGGACCAGTATCTGCTGAAGGTCATCGGTCATGATGAGTTCTTCAACAAGTAAGTCATGGTCATGTGACCAACGTAAACAGGAAGTAGATTTTCACTGCTCGGCGTAAGTTTCTGTTTGTCTATGCCTAAACACAAATGTTTAACAGTGAAGCAGTGTTTTTACACACACACACACACACACACACACACACCAGCTGCAGCTGCGTGTGTGTGTGTGTGTGAGAGACTAAACTTCCTGCAGTGAAACAATAACAGTTATTATCTGTTTCCTTCAGCCGCTCACATCTGTCCGTCTGTCCTACCCTGTCTTCCCCCTCCCTCCCTCTCCCCACCCGCCCCCTTCAGCTCTCAGACTCTGGCTTCTGTAGAGTTTGTCCATCAGTGTCTTAAGTTTGACTGGGACGTTCGTCTTGTCCTCGTCAAGAGATCAGAGATCAACACAGAGCTGTCCCGCACGGTCTGAACACACACACACACACACACACACACACACACACACACACACACACACGCACACACAGACACAAACACACTCACACACTGTATTGTTTGACAGGAAGAAGACGATGACTCCTCCTCCTCCATGAATCACTGCATCCTGCTGCAGGAGCGTCCAATCAAACAGACCGTCACCAGGTGAGGGGAGGAGTCTACGTCACATGATCACGTCTTTATCTCACTGTGAGACAAAGAGACCACACGAGGCAGCAGAGGAGCTGTGTGTTTACAGAGAGGCTGTTGTTGTGTTGTTTGTGTGATAGAGAGGCTCTGACTCTGTTGTTGTTGTGTTGTTTGTGTTACAGAGAGGCTCTGACTTTGTTGTTATGTTGTTTGTGTTACAGAGAGGCTCTGACTTTGTTGTTGTGTTGTTTGTGTTACAGAGAGGCTCTGACTGTTGTTGTGTTTGTGTTACAGGGAGGCTCTGACTCTGTTGTTGTTGTTGTGTTGTTGTGTTTGTGTTACAGAGAGGCTCTGACTCTGTTGTTGTGTTGTTTGTGTTACAGAGAGGCTCTGACTCTGTTGTTGTGTTGCTGTTGTGTTTGTGTTACAGAGAGGCTCTGACTCTGTTGTTGTTCTGTTGTTTGTGTTACAGAGAGGCTCTGACTCTGGTGTTGTTTATGTTACAGAGAGGCTCTGACTCTGTTGTTGTTTGTGTTACAGAGATGCTCTGATTCTGTTGTGGTGTTGTTTGTGTTACAGAGAGGCTCTGACTCTGTTGTTGTGTTGTTTGTGTTACAGAGAGGCGCTGACTTTGTTGTTGTGCTGTTTGTGTTACAGAGAGGCTCTGACTGTTGTGTTGTTTGTGTTACAGAGAGGCGCTGACTCTGTTGTTGTTGTTGTGTTGTTGTTGTGTTTGTCTTACTGAGAGGCTCTGACTCTGTTGTTGTTGTGTTGTTTGTGTTACAGAGAGGCTCTGACTCTGTTGTTGTGTTGTTTGTGTTACAGAGAGGCTCTGACTCTGTTGTTGTCGTGTTGTTTGTGTTACAGAGAGGCTCTGACTGTGTTGTTGTTGTTGTTGTGTTGTTTGTGTTACAGAGAGGCTCTGACTCTGTTGTTGTTGTGTTGTTTGTGTAACAGAGAGGCTCTGACTTTGTTGTTGTGCTGTTTGTGTTACAGAGAGGCTCTGACTGTTGTGTTGTTTGTGTTACAGAGAGGCGCTGACTCCGTTGTTGTTGTGTTGTTGTTGTGTTTGTGTTACAGAGAGGCTCTGACTCTGTTGTTGTGTTGTTTGTGTTACAGAGAGGCTCTGACTCTGTTGTTGTGTTGCTGTTGTGTTACAGAGAGGCTCTGACTCTGTTGTTGTGTTGTTTGTGTTACAGAGAGGCCCTGACTGTTGTTGTTGTTGTGTTGTTTGTGTTACAGAGAGGCTCTGACTCTGTTGTTTGTGTTACAGAGAGGCACTGACTCTGTTGTTATTGTGTTGTTGTTGTTGTGTTTGTGTTACAGAGAGGCTCTGACACTGTTGTTGTGTTGCTTGTGTTACAGAGAGGCTCTGACTCTGTTGTTGTGTTGCTGTTGTGTTTGTGTTACAGAGAGGCCATGACTCTGTTGTTGTTGTGTTGTTTGTGTTACAGAGAGGCTCTGACTCTGTTGTTGTTATTGTGTTGTTTATGTTACAGAGAGGCTCTGACGTTGTTGTTGTTGTTGTGTTGTTTGTGTTACAGAGAGGCTCTGACTCGGTTGTTGTGTTGTTTGTGTTACAGAGAGGCTCTGACTCTGTTATTGTGTTGTTTGTGTTACAGAGAGGCTCTGACTTTGTTGTTATGTTTGTGTTACAGAGAGGCTCTGACTTTGTTGTTGTGTTGTTTGTGTTACAGAGAGGCTCTGACTGTTGTTGTTGTGTTTGTGTTACAGAGAGGCTCTGACTCTGTTGTTGTTGTTGTTGTTGTGTTTGTGTTACAGAGAGGCTCTGACTCTGTCATTGTGTTGTTTGTGTTACAGAGAGGCTCTGACTCTGTTGTTGTGTTGCTGTTGTGTTTGTGTTACAGAGAGGCTCTGACTCTGTTGTTGTTGTGCTGTTTGTGTTACAGAGAGGCTATGACCTTTGTTGTGTTGTTTGTGTTACAGAGAGGCTCTGACTCTGTTTTTGTTGTTGTTGTGTTGTTTGTGTTACAGAGAGGCTCTGACTCTGTTGTGGTGTTGTTTGTGTTACAGAGAGGCACTGACTTTGTTGTTGTGCTGTTTGTGTTACAGAGAGGCGCTGACTCTGTTGTTGTTGTGTTGTTGTGTTTGTGTTACAGAGAGGCTCTGACTCAGTTGTTGTTGTGTTGTTTGTGTTACAGAGAGGCTCTGACTCTGTTGTTGTGTTGTTTGTGTTACAGAGAGGCTCTGACTCTGTTGTGGTGTTGTTTGTGTTACAGAGAGGCACTGACTTTGTTGTTGTGCTGTTTGTGTTACAGAGAGGCTCTGACTGTTGTTGTGTTGCTTGTGTTACAGAGAGGCGCTGACTCTGTTGTTGTTGTGTTGTTGTTGTTGTTGTGTTGTTGTTGTTGTTGTGTTTGTGTTACAGAGAGGCTCTGACTCAGTTGTTGTTGTGTTGTTTGTGTTACAGAGAGGCTCTGACTCTGTTGTTGTGTTGTTTGTGTTACAGAGAGGCTCTGACTCTGTTGTTGGACACCTTTCATAATGAAGCTGAGTGTTTCCTGCTGTCAGAGGTAAATCACATGACTTTCACTTCCACTGAGGACAAAGTGTCCTCCCTCCCAGTCAAACCTCGTCTCCTTGTCCTCCGTCTCTGAAGGTGGAGCTATCTCTGCACGTCGAGCGTCTCGTCCAGTCGGTTAAAGCGCTCTGCAGCTCGTTAGCTGCTGTGGAAACGCCTGATGTGACCTCTGCCCTCAGCCAGCTCCCAGCATGCCCCTGTCGCCTGCAGCCCAAAGTCCTAAAGGTGAGGACAGGAGACACAACCCTGACCTTTGACCCAGAAATAATAGAAGAAGCATGTTCACAGCAGTCATCTGTGATGTGAAGTCACACCTCTGTCTGTCGTCTGTCTGTCCTCCCAGGATGCATCAGTGCTGGCTGTCAGAGAGAACAGAGGTCAGCACACACACACACACACACACATGCAGGGTGAGAGCAGTTGTAAAATGATTGGTCGCACCCTGACTCTGCCCTCATGCTGCTGGGCTTTGTCTTGTTTCACAGAGAAAGTGGTGGAGAAGCTGACGGCGGCCATCTTGGATCTGGTGGAGTTGTACTGCAGCACATTTAATGCCAACTTCCACACCACTCCGCAGAGTCACTGCCACACCGCGCCGGTGCAGGAGGCGGGGCTTGTCACCAGCGTGCTGTCCTTCAATGTGTATGCCGCTCACAGGATCCCCATCACCTGGGCCACCAGGTACACACACACACACACACACACACACTCAATATGACTTATATGATGATATAAGTCCATATGATCAATAATCATGAGGGGGAGTCCACGATTCCTGTGGCAATTAGGACACGCCCACAACGCTGTGACAAATTTTGACAACATCTGGATGACGGATCCAGACTTCACAGACCCTGGAATGAGACACAGCTCCTCTGTGTTTGACCTCATACTGACGTCATGTCTCTGTCCTGCTCTCTGATTGGTCAGTTATGAGGGTTTCTTCCTGTCCTGCTCTCTGACTCATGGAGGGGTGGAGCTCTGCGCACCACAGCACACCAGCAAACAATCGGTCAGCAAATACCTGTTCCACCTGGTGGTGTGGGACCAGAGGTATGTACCTCAGCTGATGATGTCATCACTTGCACCTCAGCTGATGGTGTCACAAACCTGTTGTGATCTGCAGTTCCTGTGTCCACCTGTAGGGTGTGTTTCCCGGTGCAGATCAACCAGCTTCCCCGAGAGTCTCAGCTGACTGTGACACTGTTTGCCAGCGCTCTGCCTCCCCCTGGAGGAGCGGAGGAGAAGGGGAAGCAGCGCCGCAGCATGGAGGCTCTGGGCTGGGTCACCATGCCACTCTTCAACTTCAGACAGTGAGTCATGTGACGCTGGGACACAGGATGTCCCTCCCACAATGCTTCATGCTAAGCTACTACTCTTTATGCTAACATTAGCTTTTTCCAGTCTTTATGCTAACGTTAGCTGTTTCCAGTATTTATGCTAACATAAGCTGTTTCCAGGTTTATGCTAACAGTCTTTATGCTAACATTAGCTGTTTCCAGTGTGTATGCTAACATTAGCTGTTTCCAGTATTTATGCTAACATTAGCTTTTTCCAGTATTTATGCTAACATAAGCTGCTTCCAGGTTTATGCTAACAGTATTTATGCTAACATTAGCTGTTTCCAATCTTTATGTTAACATAAGCTGTTTCCAGGTTTATGCTAACATTCTTTATGCTAACATTAGCTGTTTCCAATCTTTATGCTAACATAAGCCGTTTCCAATCTTTATGCTAACATAAGCTGTTTCCAGGTTTATGCTAACAGTCTTTATGCTAACATTAGCTGTTTCCAATCTTTATGCTAACATGAGCTGTTTTCAGTCTTTATGCTAACATTAGCTGTTTCCAGTCTTTATGCTAACATTAGCTGTTTCCAATCTTTATGCTAACATTGGCTGTTTCCAGTGTGTATGCTTACATTAGCTGTTTCCAGTCTTTATGTTAACTGTAAAAAAATGTTCTCATACACAAATGAGTGTGTTTCCCACACAATTCCTACTGCCACTAAGGAAATGACAAACTGAGGTGTGTGTGTGTGTGTGTGTGTGCCGGGACAGTGTCCTGACATGTGGCAGGAAGTTACTGGGCCTGTGGCCTTCAACCCCGGGCAGGAGTGGAAACGCCCGCACAAGTTCACCAAACTTCAGTCAACCAGACAGTGTGATAGTGCAGGTACACACGCAGAGACACACACATGTTTAGTATCTTAAAATTTTGACATTAAAATGCTAACTTTAGCTGCTATAGCAAGTTTTGTTAAGCTGATGTTGCTAATTTAGCAGAATGTGTGTGTGTGTGTTGTGTCTCTGTGTGTGTCTCAGGTGGACTTCCCCACCTCGTCCTTTGAGATCTTCTTCAGTACTCCTCCTCCTGCAGACTTCTGTCCTCAGTACGTCTTCTCCAGACTGGACTCCATCAGTCAGATCCAGCTGCAGGACGTCCTGCATAAGAAGTCCTTCTTCTGGTCAGACACGCACACAGACATGGAGACATAGAGACACACAGACACACACACACACAGTTAGCATTAGCATTAGCTTCTGTGTCCTCAGGTTGACGGTGGACGATAAGCGTCTCCTGTGGGAGAAGAAGGCCTTCTGTCAGGAGGAGAGTGCAGCTCTGCCTCTGGTTCTGGCCAGCGCCCCCTGCTGGCAGTGGGCGTGTCTGCCTGAGATCTATGCACTGCTCAGACAGTGGGCGTGTCTGGGTCATCTGGACGCCCTGGGACTCCTCCATGCCTCGTACGTCCTGTTCCACTGAGAGTCAGGTGTGTGTCAGAAGGTGTTAACATGTGACATCATCATGGTGTGTTTTAGGTTTCCTGACCAGGAGCTGAGGAGGACCGCGGTCCAGTGGATGGACTCCATCTCTGACCCAGAGCTGCTGGACTTCCTGCCTCAGCTGGTCCAGGTAAAGACACGCCTCTGAGTGTGTGTGTGTGTGTGTGTGTGTCTCAGGCTCTGACTGTGTGTGTGTCTCAGGCTCTGAAGTACGAGTGTTACCTGGACAGTTCTCTGGTCCGGTTCCTCCTCAGACGAGCCATCGGGGACATCCGTGTGTCTCACTCTCTGTTCTGGTGAGAAACGTCTTCACACACAGGAAGTGACACCAGACTTCCTGTGTCATCATGCAGTGATGTCATGAGCGGAAGGCATTGTGTGTCTCATTGTGTGTGTTTGTGTCAGGCTGCTGAAGGACAACCTGCAGGACAGTCAGTTCAGTGCTCGCTATCAGCACCTGCTGGCCGCTCTGCTGTGCTGCGCAGGCCGAGGTCTGCGGGACCAGTTTGACCGTCAGTGCTGGCTCGTCTCCATCCTCACCAAGCTCGCTCACAGAGTGCGAGACGCGCCTCTGTCCAGCAGACAGGTAGGAAGGACACAGCACCACCTGGAGACCTGTGATGTCATGGACATGATGGGATGTCTGTGTTGCAGTCTGTCCTCAGAGACGGTCTGGATGAGATGAAGCAGTTCTTCTCGGTGAACAGTAGTTGCAGACTTCCTCTGAACCCGGCGCTGCTCGTCAAGGGAATCAACATCCAGGTACAGAACCGCAACCAGAACCACAACCCACTGGTTCTGCAGACCACCATGTGGGCAGGCTTCAGTTGTTTTTTTCCTTTGACAGTCGTGCTCCTTCTTCAACTCCAACGCTGTCCCTCTCAAACTGTCCTTCCAAAACCTGGATCCTCTGGGAGACAACGTCAACGTCATCTTCAAGGTAAAACCTGAATGCACCGCCAACGCCATGTCCTCAGCATGACCTCTGACCTCTCTGTATTTCCAGTCAGGAGATGATCTGCGGCAGGACATGCTGACTCTGCAGATGATCCGCATCATGAACAAGATCTGGATCCATGAGGGTCTGGACATGAGGATGGTCCTCTTCAAATGTTTTTCCACTGGCAGAGGACGAGGTGAGTGTGTGTGTGTGTGTGACCTGTGGTCAGATGTATGTGTGTGTGTGACCTGTGGTCAGATATGTGTGTGTGTGTGTGTGTGTGTGTAACCTGTGGTCAGATATGTGTGTGTGTGTGACCTGTGGTCAGATGTGTGTGTGTGACCTGTGGTCAGATTTGTATGTGTGTGTGACCTGTGGTCAGGTGTGTGTGTGTGTGTGTGTGTGTGTGTGTGTGTGTGTGTGTGTGTGAGTGACGTGTGGTCAGATATGTGTGTGGGTGTGACCTGTGGTCAGATTTGTATGTGTGTGTGACCTGTGGTCAGATGTGTGTGTGTGTGTGACCTGTGGTCAGATGTGTGTGTGTGAGTGACGTGTGGTCAGATATGTGTGTGTGTGTGTGACCTGTGGTCAGATTTGTATGTGTGTGAGACCTGTGGTCAGATATGTGTGTGTGTGTGACCTGTGGTCAGGGATGGTGGAGATGATTCCTCATGCTGACACTCTGAGGAGGATCCAGGTTGAACATGGAGTCACAGGATCTTTCAAAGATCGACCTCTGGCTGACTGGCTCCTCAAACACAACCCTACTGATGACCAGTACGACAAGGTAACACACACACACACACACACACACACAGACACGTGCAGGGTCAGTGAGGTGACTGTGTGTGTGTGTGTGTGTGTGTGTTTGTGTGTAGGCGGTGGAGAACTTCATCTTCTCGTGTGCAGGCTGCTGCGTGGCCACCTACATCCTGGGAATCTGTGACCGTCACAATGACAACATCATGTTGAAGACCAGTGGTCACATGTTCCATATCGACTTTGGCAAGTTCTTAGGACACGCCCAGATGTTTGGAAACATCAAGAGGTGAGAGTGATGATGGTGATGATGATAAAGATGGTGATGATGGTGATGATGATGTCGATGTCTTGTGCAGAGACCGTGCCCCCTTCGTCTTCACCTCAGACATGGCTTATGTCATCAATGGAGGAGACAAACCTTCAAGTCGCTTCCACGACTTTGTAGATCTTTGCTGTGAAGCTTATAATGTGATCAGGAAACACACACACCTGTTCCTCAACCTGCTGGGACTGGTGAGTGTCACACACACATACACACACACACACACACACACCTGTTCCTCAACCTGCTGGGACTGGTGAGTCTCTCACACTAGTTTTAACGTTAAAACTAGTTTTAAGGTGTCCGTTCTCTGTCTCTCAGATGCTGTCCTGTGGAATCCCTGAACTGTCAGATCTGGAGGATCTAAAGTATGTTTACTGCGCTCTGAGACCTCATGAGTCTGAGGCAGACGCCACCATGTACTTCACCAGGTACACACACACGCACACACATACACACACACAGTAAAGGTGGTGATGTGATTGGCTCCGCCCCTGTGTCTCAGGTTGATAGAGTCCAGTCTGGGCAGCGTGGACACACACACACACAGTAACGTAGTGATATGTTTGGCTCCGCCCCCATGTCTCAGGTTGATAGAGTCCAGTCTGGGCAGCGTGGACACACACACACACACACACACAGTAACGTAGTGATATGTTTGGCTCCGCCCCCATGTCTCAGGTTGATAGAGTCCAGTCTGGGCAGCGTGGAAACACACACACACACAGTAACGTAGTGATATGTTTGGCTCCGCCCCCGTGTCTCAGGTTGATAGAGTCCAGTCTGGACAGCGTGGACACACACACACACACACACACACACACAGTAACGTAGTGATATGTTTGGCTCCGCCCCCGTGTCTCAGGTTGATAGAGTCCAGTCTGGGCAGCGTGGACACACACACACACACAGTAACGTAGTGATATGTTTGGCTCCGCCCCGTGTCTCAGGTTGATAGAGTCCAGTCTGGGCAGCGTGGACACACACACAGTAACGTAGTGATATGTTTGGCTCCGCCCCCGTGTCTCAGGTTGATAGAGTCCAGTCTGGGCAGCGTGGACACACACACACACAGTAACGTAGTGATATGTTTGGCTCCGCCCCCGTGTCTCAGGTTGATAGAGTCCAGTCTGGGCAGCGTGGACACACACACACACAGTAACGTAGTGATATGTTTGGCTCCGCCCCCGTGTCTCAGGTTGATAGAGTCCAGTCTGGGCAGCGTGGACACACACACACACACAGTAACGTAGTGATATGTTTGGCTCCGCCCCCGTGTCTCAGGTTGATAGAGTCCAGTCTGGGCAGCGTGGCGACAAAACTGAACTTCTTCATCCATAACTTGGCTCAGATGAAGTTCACGTGTTCAGAGGAGAGAGAGTCGCTGTCGTTCGCCCCCAGAGTTCACACCATGAAGACTGACGGGGTCATCAGGAACCTGTTCATCTGCAGACACGTCCGGACCAGTACCAAGACCTATGTGAGTCCACCTGAGTGTGTGAGTGTGTGTGTGTATATACAGTATATGTGACTGTGTGAGTGAGTGTGTGACTCTGTGTGTGTGTGTGTGTGTGTGTGTGTGTGTGTCAGGCGTTCGTGGTGAAGGTGGAGCGTGAATCACAACAGGAAGTTCAGCTCGTCCAGAGAACATTTGAAGAGTTTCAGGAACTTCACAGTAAACTGAGACTGATGTTTCCATCATCTACACTGCCCAGGTTTATACACACACTCACACTCACGCGCACGCACACACATAGACACAGAGTTTGTCATGTATTTGCCCCGCCCACAGTTTCCCCAGCCGCTTTGTGATTGGTCGATCTCGAGGTGAAGCGATGGCCGACAGGAGGAAAGACGAGCTGAATGGTTACGTGTGGCACCTGATCCACACTGACCCCGAGGTCACACAGGTCAGTGCCATCAATGAGGTCATCGTCTCACACACACACACACACACACACACACACACACACACACACACAGGAAGCAAGAACAATAGTGTCTGTGTGTGTGTTACAGTGTGACCTGGTCTACACCTTCTTTCATCCTCTGCCCAGAGATGAGAGACCAGGACCAACGAGCAGCAAACCAGCAGGTACACACACACAGGTCAAAGGTCACAGGTTAACATCCACTGAGATGATGTCTGTGACGACATGCAGTTCATGTATCAACTGGAGATGAACACATGAATGCTGCTTGATCATGTGACGTTTATTCAGGCTGGTAATAGTCTGTGTGTGCATGTGTGTGTTACAGAGCTGTCCTGGGCTCCAGCTGCAGGGGCGGAGCTTGGTGAAGTCAAACTGTCCATCTGCTACAAGAACGACAAACTCTTCATCATGGTCATGCACATACGAGGACTGGTGAGTGAGTGAGTGAGTGAGTGTGAGAGGTTCAGTTCTGACAAACGCAGCTGCTCAAACCTCTCTCCCTCTTTGTGTGTGTGTGCGTAGCAGCCTCTTCAGGACGGCACTGATCCAGATCCATATGTGAAGCTCTATCTGCTTCCTGACCCTCAGAAGACGAGTAAGAGGAAGACGAAGGCAGCACGACGCACCTGTAACCCCACCTACAATGAGATGGTATGGTCTGACCATGTGATCATGTGATGTCACACTCTGGTCTCCTCTCATATTATTGTCCTCTAAATGTGAAGATATTTGACAAACTGAAGCTGAAACTAGTGAGCGGCCCCTGGTGGCTAACTTCTACCTTTGTACAATTTTACCTGACATATGCCCCGCCCACAGCTGGTGTACGAGCGAATCCCTGGTGGCGACCTGCAGCAGAGGCTGATCCACCTGCGCGTGGTTGCAGACGGAGCGTTCTGGGAGAATACGCTGCTCGCAGAGACCTTCATCCCGCTCAACAACCTGCTTCCTGGTCAGCACTGGGTCGACTGGCACCCGCTGGGCGCCGCCCCCTCAGACTCCGCCCACTGATGGATTTAAAGATAGAGAGGATGGAAGAAAGTCTTTCAGAGTAAAAGCCTTATGACTGATGGCTAAAGGTGTAAGGTCACCTGAGTGACATCATCATCGTCATCATCGCAGAAAAAAACGCTCACTCAGCACTAATGCATGCTGGGAAAAGGAAGAAGAAGCTGATTTATGACTTTTTTAATCCTTCAAATAAAAACTTTCCAGGATTTTCCAGGACAGAACACTGCATTAACTCATTCCAGTGACTTGAATCAAGGACAGCAGAGACAAGCCAGGGGGCGTGGCCATGGATAAGGAGATGGGCGTGGTCAGGGTGGTGCATTTGTTTAATTAATTGGGAGTGGTTTTGATTGTGATTCATGTCTCATCTTGACCTTTGACCTCTGTCTGTATGCTGCAGCCACAAAGGGAGTGACATTATGTGACGTGACATCATGTGACGTGACATCATGTGACAGTCATCATGTGACAGTCAGCTGATTAAAGTCGTCTTTACACTGGACATTAAAATGAGTTTCTTGTGATCAGATTATTGATCATAGTAAACTTATTCTGATGAAGGTGTACAGGAGGACACACATACACACAAACACACAGGTACACATTCACACACACTCACACACAGAGCAACACTGTTATTAACATCTAACTTTGATTCTTCATGTTTTTTATTGTTTGCACTAAAAATAAACTTGAATTGATAAGTTTGTTGTGTGTGAATGTGTGAATGTGTGAGTGTGTGAGTGTGTGTGTGCGTGTGTGCATGTGAGTGTGTGTGTGTGTGTAAACATCGGGAACTATCTTTAACTCAGGAAACTGACTTGTGTCCAAATAAGGGACAGAGAAAGACACATGTGAGGACAGTCTGAGGACCAGGTCCTGTTATAGACCAGACCATGTGAGACCTGGTCTACAGTAAATCTCGGATCCACTTTGTTGCAGCTTGACAGAAACAAACAGAACAGAATTAAACTTTAATGTTCCTGTACATAAACCTTTCTCTTTTTCACCAATTCTGTAAAATTGATTTTTTTGGATTTTTAGTGGGCTTTTCCAATTGGAATATTTCCAGAATGTTTCTGTCAATCTTACATGATTTCAGAACTTTCTGATAATATTGTAATATTCCTCCAACAGTGTCTCATATATGATGGAGGATTATTATTATAATAAATAATGATGAACCCTCATATAACATAAGAGTTTATAGAACGATAACACGGTGTCTTATATAACGTCACGTGGTGACGCGTGTCTGCGCGTGTCTACGCGGCAGTAACACGCTGACGGTCCCTCGGCGCAGTTTCGACGCTCGCGCACAGACTCGTGTTTGAAACGGTCCCTGGACTTTCTGATGAAATCTCTGAGCGGAAGCGACGCGACGCTAAAACAGCAACTTTAGAAACGCAACCGTGACAAAAAGTGAGACGACCCGAGTCAGGCAGAACCGAGACAGGACCACGGAGACACACAAGCCTGGTTTGGTTTGGATCCGAACCTTTGGAATTAAACGTCGTTCTTTGGTGAACAGACCGTCAGACTAGTTGCTGCTGCTGCTGCTGCTGCTAACACAAGCTAACATAAGCTAACATAAGCTAAGCTAAGCTCCACCGCGGCTCGTGTCTCTGTCCCGCCGCCTGTTCGCGGACACTAACCCGGGACCAGATGGCTCCAGTTTCATGTTCGTCCTCGGATCATGTTTCCCGCCTCAGTGTGTCCTCGAGCTCCGTGTCCACCGAACTGTCCACAGGGAAGAAGAGCGACCATCACCGCTGTCAGAGAGGCGTCGACGCCGCGGTGGACGCCCGGCTCCTGGGCGACATTTCCTGGTTTATGTGTGTGTGGTGACCGCAGTGAGATCCAGTCCGCCTGTATACTATTCTGACTCAGTGGCGGAACCTGGTCCTGGTTCTTGCTCTGGTTGTAAACGTGGTTCTGCCTGTCAGGGACCTGCAAAGTCTGACAGCTGTCACTGAGACCCGCCGAGGACCGGACTGTGTCCTCCTTTTGTTTCACTTCATGTCTCATACTTTATCTTTTGCACTTTTGACTTGAGGACAATGTTTCGGAGTTTGACCGGTGAGGGACATGCACCTGGCGGACAGAGCTCGTCCTCTCCGGCCGGACACGGAGTCGCCTCTGCCGGCCTGGTGAGTCAGGAAAGCTCGTGGATCGGGCTGCTGTCCGTGGTGTCCAGGCCCGCGCTTTCTTTCCTGCAGAAATACCTCCCGGGCCGAACCCGACACCCGGTCCTGGCTGACCCGGCAGTCCGCTGGTTCAGTGGAGAATCTCAGCGCAGTTTCGTGGAGGAAGACACGGATTTTCTGAAGCAGCTGGACGCTATGATGCCGCCTCCGCACCTGCGGGTTGAGCGCGGCGGGGCCGCGGTGCCCTGGCTCACCGCCGACGCTCTGAGGGAGATGGGGATTGAAAGTGGGGAAGACATGTCTCATCAGACCCAGGACGGGTTTGTGTCCTCAGCCCGGACTTTGCTGAGCCAGGTTCTGGTGAGCTCAGTGTCCCAGGAGGTTCGACCATGGGTCACAGTGAGGGGCAGTGAGAGCAGGACGTGGTGGGGCAGTTTGTGGGGAGGGGAGGTGGACCCACAGAAGGGATTGACGTCACATTTGTCCTGGTCTGAGGATGGACTGCTTTGTCCTCAACAACTGAGGACAGAGACAAAAGACAGAAGCTCAGTGTTTGTCCAGAGCAGCGGTGAAGAGTGGACACTGAGGGAAAACCCTGGACTCTCAGACCACAAAGAACCGCCTCACAACAATGGACCTCACAGAGTCCAGAACGTGGACGGGTCCACCTGCAGCAAGGTCACTCTGCTGACCCCAGAGCTGGACACTGGTTACTCCAGTCTGAAGGAGGAACATGTGCTCATGAACCACCTGGTGACCGCCCTGAAGGATGAGCTGCAGGGGGACGAGCCAACTAATGACGGCGCCGCAGCCCACACAGACATGGACGGAGACACGCGTGAGGGCGGAGCTTCTTCATCAGCAAACACAGACGGGGAAAAACATCAACAACAACAACAGGAAGGACAGTCTGCAGAGCTGATGGCGGGCTCCGCCCCCCAGTGTCAGAACAAAGCCATCGCCTTCATCATGGGATGTCCCTGCAGCGATGACGAGGACAGCAGCCAATCAGAGGACAGCGACTCCAGCAACAACAATGATGACGATGGTTTTGACAGTGAGGGGTCGTCCGATCTGTCTGACTCCTCCTCCTGCTCCTCCTCCTCCGATGATGATGATGATGACGACAAAGCCTCGGACTCTGATGAAGAGGCAGAGTCTGAGGCGGACCGCCTCTGGAACTCCCTTTGTAAAAGTCTGGATCCATACAACCCACAAAACTTCACGGCTGCACTGCACAGTGGACGCACACTTCCCATGATTGTGCCCACCACCACACACCCCACCCCTAACCAGCCCAGCCCTGCCTCCTCCCCTGACCACGCCTCTTTCCCTCACTCCTCTGCTGCAGCCCCGCCCCCACCTCCCCTCACCTCCGCCCTCGACAGCTGGGACGACTCAACGTCGGCAAGCGAGGTGGACGAAGCAGAGAGTCTGCGTGTGTGGAGCTCGTTCAGCTCGTCTGACCCGTACAGTCCACTTCACTTCCAGGCTCCTGTCAGGACTCAAGGGTCCATCAGGGCCGCAGCTCCCCGCTGCAGGGCCAGAAGGGCCCCCCAGACCCCCTCTCACCAGAACAGGGAGGCCTCACCTGAACACAGGAGGGAGGGGGAGGAGAGACTCGACAGCGGCTTCTCTGATCTGCCGCGCCGCTCCACGTCCTGTGGCGCTACGACAAAAAAGGTATGTTTGTGTCGTCACATGATCAACGGTAAAACACCTGATTCACATCAGGACAATAATAATATCAAAAACATGCGACAAACACTTAACTGATGTTACGACAAAGCGTTAGTTACTGATTACGACAAACGCTTTACTGAAGTTACGACAAACGCTTTACCGTTTTTTACGACAAACGCTTTACCGTTGTTACGACAAACGCTTTACTGTAGTTACGACAAACGCTTTATTGTTGTTACGACAAACACTTTACCGATGTTACGGCAAACGCTTTACTGATGTTACGATAAACGCTTTACCGCTGTTACGACAAACGCTTTAACGATGTTACGACAAACGCTTTAACGATGTTATGACAAACGCTTTACTGTTGCGACAAGCGCTTTACTGAAGTAACGACAAATGTTTTACCGTTGTTACGACAAACGCTTAACTGAAGTTACGACAAGCGCTTTACTGATGTTATGACAAATGCGTTACTGACTCAGTGTTTTGGGGCGGAGCTTGGGCGGGTGGGATCTAGCAAATGTGTGGGAGAAAAGTGTCTTATGATTAATTGTTATTGATGCCAACCTCGTGAAGTTTTGATGAATTCACTTCCTCTTCCTGTCAGGTGCGTTTCTGCGATAACGTGGAGGAGTTCTTCGCCAGCTGTGGGGAGGAGGAGGAGGAGGAGGAGGATCGCCGGGGCCTGTGGGAGGAGCTAGCCCGGGACCGCTGTCGCTTCCTGCGTCGCTGTCAGGAGGTGGAGCAGAGCATCTCCTACTGTCTGCAGCCGCAGCACCGCCTCCTGGTGGTCCAACGCCGCCACCTCGTCTAAGGCCAGGACCTCCTCCATAGCCAGGACCAACAGACGTGTGACTGAACAAATCTTTGATGCTGCAGAAACTCACCTGTGAGCTCCTGGTCCCTGGTTCTGGTCTCAGTGGACAGATGTGACGTGTCCAGAGTTTTATTTACATGTTGTTTACAGTGTTTCCTCATCATCACACAAACAAAAGTCATTGGTGGAGATGGTTCTGAAGAACTGGTCTCAAACTGGTACCAGTGACTCACAGGTCACAACTGGTCAGAACCAAAGTGTCTGAAAAATGTGCCAAAACAGAACATGCTAGCATGTATGCTAACTAGGCTAATGTCACTAGTAAAAAAGAAAAAAATGTAACCATGTTTGAAGTGAGGCTGCCCTCTGGTGGTGAGGTCAGAACATCAGAGGATCAGTCAAAGTATTGATGAAGTATTAGTATCAGTATTGATTCACCTGTGATCATGTTTGTTCTGGTGCTGACTGAGTATCGATGCTCGATCAGCTGATTGTTGTTTCCACACAAATGGAAAATAAAGAAAGTTAAACTCTGGACAAACTGGAGGCTTCTGATCAATAACTTTAATGATTAATTATCAGTTTCCAGGTGACACTGGAGGAGAAAACAGATTTTTATTAATGAGATGAAAAAAACCTGAATATTAGAAACAGTTTTGATGAAGATCGAGGTCTTCCGACTTTGTCAGACCTGCAGACAAACAGCACCACCTGCAGGAAGGAAGTACTGTCACATGTCATCAGATTTCATCGGTTTCTGAAAATGAAGTTGAAGGTTTGTCTGTGAGCGCACCCTGGTGACGGTCAGGGGTTCTAACACATGACTCCCTCAGACGGTGGTTCTGTTGGACTCGGTGTTTCTGCTCTCATCCTCCAGGTCCACCAGCTGCTGCAGGTACTTGATATAGCTGATGGCGGCACGCAGCGTCTCCACCTTGCTGAGGCGTTTGTCGGCACTGTGACCCGGCAGGTGACGTGGCAGGTGACCTGGCAGGTGGTCCCGCAGTTTGGCGTAACCCTGATTCACACACTTCACCCTCTGACGCTCCCGCTCGTTCCGTTTCTGGATGAATGCCGGCTCAAAGGGACACTCGTAGACGCTGAAGTGGGCGTGGTGATGGAAGGGCGTCAGGTAAGGCAGAAACGTGGGGGTGGGGCCTCTGTAAAGGCTGAGGCTGGCGGTGTCCATGTTGGATGAACAGAAAAGAAAGGGCTGAGGAAGAGTGCGGGCCTCACAGTGTCCAGCAGAGGGCGACACACTGATACTGAGGTAAGAAGAACACTGGTCAGCAATTGGAGGAGAGAAGGAGGTGCTCATGATGTCATCAGCAGCTGAAAGGGACAAGAAGTGACATCGGAGATTAACTTTGAGTGAATTCATTCATTAATTTAAGTCTTTGACATCTATGTCACATGATCACGTCTTTTGCTCACTCCCACACACAGGAGCTGCTGGTCCTCTGCTGCCTCGTGTGGTCACTTTGTGTCACTGACGTCAATCTGAATGTGTGTGTCGGAGAGTGAGATAAAGACGTGATCATGTAGCGTAGACGTGATCATGTGACGTAGATCAGATTTTATAACTCAAGGGTGAGTGTGTGGTTCAGTCAGTTCCTGACCTGTCTCTTGACCACCAATCACATAGCTTTACACATCAGTAACCATGGTGACGTGTTATTAACAATAATAAAATTTAAATGATGAAATATTAAGAATGTTTGTCTCACCTTCACCTGCAGCTGCAGTGTCTCCTCTGACTGAGGCTCACTGACCATTTACCTGCTCTTACACACTCAAGCTCCACCCCCTCCAGGTGTGTGAGGCACCAGTTGAAGCTCCGCCCCCCCGGTCCGGAGGTAACGACAGAAACAAAGTCACAGATTTCATGTTGAGTTGTTAACGGAGCTCAGTGATTGGTCGGTTTGTGTGTGATGTCACAGCCATCGAAACATCAAAGGTGAAACAATGAGTGTTTGTAGTTTCCTGAGAGTAATCCTACACACACACACACACCCTTCCTGTCAACACACACACACACACACGCACGCACACACATGTACAACATTCATGACTTAAGGGGACATTGCATTAACTTAAATTCATTTCCTGGAGACTTACTCTAACCTTAACCACAATTACTAATGGCCTAATCCTAATCCTAATCCTAACCTAACCTTACCTTACCTTAAAACATATCTTCACCTTAAAATGTAGTCATTTACTTTATGTTTTACATAATGTGACTGTGTAAACAGGTTTAGGTCCCCACAACATTAGTAATACATGGGCACACACACGCACACACCCTTCCTGTCAACACACACACACACACAGACAGACAGACAGACACACAGGCACAGTCAGACACGCACGCACGCACACACACACACACACACGCACGCACACACACACACACACACACACACACACAGTCAGACACACACACATTCTTGGTATCCTCAGGATGTCCTCATTCGCTGTCATGGCTCCTAAATGGTGGAACGAGCTCCCATCAACATCCAGAAGCAGAAAGTTCACATCTTTTGCTGCCAACTGAAAATAATAATAATAATAATAATACATACATACATACATACATACATACATACATATAATAAACAACATTTGTTTGAACGTAAGAAACAAAGTTTCTCTGGTCATCCGGGTCGTTAGGTTGCGCTGTGCCCGTCACCTCAGTCTGCTCAAATATAGAACTTCTCTGGCCTGTGATTGGCTGACTATACTTTGCTGTTCGCTGATTGGTCACTGACTCACCCGCCTGCGGAATGTCCCATTCTACAGTGGGGGGGGCGTGGAAAATGAGGCGAATATAAATGAATAAACCTCATCAATACGTTTGTGTCTAAATCAATAATCAATAATATAATGTGTCATTTAATCAATAACTCTTTCATGTTCGGTGTGGTCACTGACGTCACTCCGACTCCAGGTCACAACCACGCCCCCTCCCAGAGGCGTAAGCAGACCCGTTTCTCCGGTCGTGGATCGAGCTCTTGTGGATCAGGGTCTTGCGTATCGTCTGTCCTCCGGCTCTGAGTCTCTGACTGTCCTCCGTGTCCTCCGTGTCCTCCGGTGTCAGTCTGCGGTGGATCATGCTCCGTGTGAGGGCGCTGTCACGGTGCTGGAGAGGGTAAGTGACCGGAGAACGATTCACACGAACGGACACGAGACATGATGTTAGCAGCTAATTTTAGCGGCTAATGTTAGCTCTCACCTGCAGCAGGTGCGCGTGTCAGAGACGGAGAGCGAGAGACACAGAGACACTCACTCACTCACTGGCTGAACTGGTTGTTAGGGACTTTTTTGTTTTGTTTTTGTTTTTAAACAACTTTATTGCAATACGGTTACAGTACAGAAGTGATGAAAGAAACGTACTGCATTAGTGAACGAACAAGCGGAGCAGAAACAAGAGAAATGAAACTTTGCCATGGTAGCTAATGAGTTATTAAAAAGAGAAAGAAAAGGACGACCAAACATTGACAGTCTTAATTTCCTTTTTGTTGTTAGAGCCAGAAATCAAAGAAATATAATGCATACTATAATGCAACTTCATGGGTAAAAGGGACAAAATTAGGTTTTTTACCACTGAATTTACATTTATGAATATGGAATTTTGCCAATAGAATCAATACATTTATAATGAAGTAAATATTCTCTCTATTTTTAGTTCTATAAAAGCAAAATACCACATTCTCCCAGAATAAAACAAAGTCTTTATAAATATGGCCAATGATGAATCTACTGAAGTTTTGCCAAAATGATGTGGTGTGTGAACAATACCAAAAGAGGTGTCAAACAACTGTTTCACAAAAGGAACAGTTTGTATTTATGTCTCTTTTAAATTTTGTCATATAGTGATTAGCAGGGTAATATTGGTGAATTATTTTGAACGATACTTCTTTCACCTTGTTTACTATCATGTATTTGTTAGGAATCAACCAAATTTTTTCCAATCAATGTAGTTCACAAATCTGTTCCAATAAAAAACAACATTTGGAATGGTTGTTATGGACTTTTAGGACTTCATAAATGAGGTAATGACGCAGATACAGACCAACATGCAGCGTTAATTGGCACTTCCGGGCTATGGCCTCTTAAAAACCTCAACTATCCCTTTTGTTGGTCTGGACAATGGAAAGTTTGTCCTCAGCAGGAGAGACGGAGTCAGAGACAGAGACGGAGTCAGAGACTGACACTGAGACGGAGTCGGAGACCAAGTCGGAGACAGAGACCGAGACAGAGCTGCTGTTGGACACATACTGCTGCTTCATGTCAAAGTAACATCAGGAGTCAACAGGGGGTGTGGCTGTGGAAAGGGGTGTGGTTGTTATCAGTTCCACACAGTGAGTGATAACAGGAGACACAGTGTCCTCCTGAGAACATCTGTGGGAAGTGAAGGCCTCATGTCCACATGTCTCTGCTTTTGTCTCTCACACACACAAGCTCCGCCACCATGACCTTCCGCTGTGTGGTTGATCATAAACACAGCTGTGATGATGTAACTGAACCAAACTGAACCAAACTGGATCAAACTGCCTGTAGACCAGAGTTCAACATGTCCACCATGTCCTCATTGAGACTCTGAGGACAGCTCTGTCTACCACTGTCATTTAGCAACGGGGACAGAACCTCAGGCCACGCCTCCATCTGATGTCCTGTCACCTGATGACTTTTTTTTTTAACAATCTTTATTTAGTTTTCAGTGTTGACAATGCAGTGCAAAACAATATCCACCATAATGTGGAGTGAAATAAAAAAATAATATCAACAAGAAAAAAACAAGCCTGCGTGACATTATATTTGTTAGTGTAGTGGCCATCTGATTAATCATGTCTTCCCTTATATGTCAACCATTTCCCACAACTTTTTATAAAAATATCTTCTTTAATTTTCAACTTATAAGTGAGACGTTCCATCACAAGTATATCATCTATAATTGACATCCACTGTTTCTTAACTCGGAACGTCAGACTTAAGCCAGTTCTTAGTAATAGTCTTCTTGTTTACTTTCGATTTTAGGTGGAATGAAGTACCGAATTAGATTTTCCAACTGAATTCACTCGATTTCAGAGATTGTGTTGTGGTTTGGTTTGGTTTGTTTTCCACAAATCATACCATATTCCCTCTGGAATCCCCTCACCCAGTTCCCTTTCCCATTTGGCTTTAACATATAATGTTGAATCTATTCTAGAATCCATCAAACAACCATACAGAACCGCCACAGCCATCGAATAGTTTGGTTATAAGCTTTTACAATGAGCTTTATGATGGGATGTATGCTATCCTCGGTTGTTGTAATACTTTTGGTATAGTAGTCCCTCATTTGTAGATATCTAAATAAGTCCTGATTCATAAATCCATGTGTATTCTTTAGTTCTTGAAAGCTTTTCATTTCACCTCTTTTAATAGTTGTACATATTGGCTGTAATTCCTTTTTCTGCCCAAAGTTTAAATCTAACATCATGTTTTCTTGGTACAAATTTATCATCAAATGCCATGCGTTTTAATAGTCCAATTTCCCTTCCTATTTTTAATTTTAATCTTTTTATTGCTTTCCGAATTTCATCTATTGTTATCTTTGCTGTAATGTGTTCATTTTGTTTAGTGCCTATTGAGGGTGGATCCAGAGAGTCGAGAAAAGTCTTTATATCATTCTGATCTGAAGCTGAGGACTCTAAGAATGTCTCTAAAAATGTTCGATTTCTTTTGGTTCATATTTGGGCTGGTTTGTTTTCGGGTTGTGTATTTCATGGACTGTAGTTTCTGCCAGTTGTTTCCGTAAACGTCTCGCTAACAATTTCATTGCTCTGGGACCCGATTCATAATAGTTTTGTTTTAAATATCTTGCTTTCATTTCCGATTCATATTGAAGTAGATTATTAATTTCCGTTCTCACCTCGTTCATTCTTTGTTTGAGTTTTGGTTCAACTTTTCCTTTTCCCTTATGTTTCTGTTCCAAATGTCTCCATTCTGCTATATACAATTTATACTGCTTTATTCCCTCTATTTTTGAGATTACTTGTAATTGAAATCAATTTTCCCCGTATCACAGCTTTTAAAGCGTCCCACAATATAGCTGGATCTGTTTCCCCATTATTCTTTTCCTCCAGGTAAGTCCGTATATCTACTTTGCTCATCTCCTGATTTGTTATTTAATATCCCCACATTCAATCTCCATATTGTATCTTTCCGTCTACAATTCAAGTGTATCTTCAGATAGATGGCACTATTGTCAGACACATCTGCCACTCCAATCCAACAGTCTTTTATTTTATCTCTGTTTTCTTTCTGCATAATTCTGGAGAACACAGAGTGTGTTGTTGAGTAATGACTATAATCTCTCTGCAGTGGATGTAGATCCCTCCACACCTCAAAAAAGCCCAATTCCTCCAATGTATTCCTGACCAGTTTTGTAATTGATTTCTTATTTCTCTTAAAACTAGATGTATCCATGTCATAATCCATTAACACATTAAGGTCTCCCCCACATATACATATGCCCTCTGCTTCCAATGCAATGGTGTCAAATAGAGATTTAAAAAATCCCTTATTACACTCAGGTGGGCCATATATATTCACCAATGTTAACATTGTTTGGCATCAATATTGCTACTCCCCTTCTTCGACCACTGGAGTGTGAACTATAAAAAGCGTTTTTGAATCCAAATTTCTTTCATTTCTCATGCTCTGCTCTCGATAAATTAGTTTCTTGCAGGAAATTTATCTGCGTCTTTTCTGTCTTAAGTTTGCTCATTATTTTAACTCTTTTGACTGGGTTTCCTAAGCCGTTGACATTCAAAGAAAGGACTTTAATTTCTTCCTGTTTGGTATCCATAAACCCTCTCAGTTATTTTAACTTTGGAATTATTCATCCACAGGCTTTCAGTTAAACATTCAGGAACAAGTAACACTTTCAAAAACTGTTTAGTGCACATTTGAACTATATACAAAAAAAAGTGACCTCCACAAATAGATGTCAACAACCCTCCACTTCTGCTGACTCTCTTTTTGTTTCAATGGGGAAAGCCTCCCACAAGGAAAGGGCCCCCCACCCAGTAATGAGATCAGATCCGTATAGGATTAATATACTGATACCAGTCTCTGTAGCAGCGTGTTCGTCCCTGAGCCAACAGCCAATTTATCTACAACCCATCAAAGCAAATTACATACTACTGTACTCAAACTTCACCTACCCATAGCAAGTTATAACAGTTTCGTGTCCATTTTAACTCGGGTTATCAGTGAGATACTCATCCGGTGTTGTTTCCCCTCATATGAAATTGGTGCAGTCTTTCACGCGTGCGTTTGCCTGCTTCTCCGGTGCGTCTATTCCCGGTGTGTTTCCAAGTCGTGCTTCCGGTTGATTGAAGCTTCTCAACGATTGTGGTTCCTCCGGTGTTGGTCCCCGTGGTATTAACCTCGTATTCTCTGCAGGTCTCGGCTTGCCTCCTCTGCACTGCCATAGGTCTTCACCCCGCTGGACCAGTGGATGAGAGGTGTCTGAAAGCGGAGGCCTTCTCTCTTTAAGACCTGTTTGACGTTAAAGTACGCTTTGCGCTGTTGCAGTGTCCTCTCCGAGTAATCATGATCAAAATAAATCCTGTTTCCACTGAGGGTGGTTGTTTTCTTCTCCCATGCTTTTTTCAATACCATCTCCTTTACAGTAAACTGATGAAAGTTGATGATGATCGATCTGGGAGATTGGCCCATTTTTGGCTTTGGAGCCAGGGCTCGGTGTGCACGCTGAATCTGGAGGTCAGAGTTTATGGAAAATTCCTCACGGAGCCATTTATCCATGAACTGTGCGACAGAGTCACTTTTGGACTCTGCCTCCTCTTGTCTGCCATACACACGTAAATTATTCCGACGGGACCTCGATTCTAAGTTGTCTAGCTTGTCTCATTCTCTTCTGGTCTGTCCTGCAGTGCATCGTTTGCCTCCACGACTCGAGTTCTTCAGTGCGTGTCAGAGCAGCACATTTTAAAACTCGAGTTTATAATGTTGGCATGCGGGAGCTCCTGTCATGTTGCTCTACCGTCAACACACACACATATACACACACACACACAAACACACATTATTAGCTCAGGTCAAAGACTGAGACCGGTTGGACATTAACTGCCTGTGTGTCTCTCTCTCTGTAGGTTGAGGACGTCGTCCTCTGCGTCCGTCCAGGTGCAGAATGAGCCCATCTTGTCCTTCACAGAGGGGACGTCAGAGAGAGCAGAACTGCTGAAGGTCACGCCTCCTGTCAATCATCTGATTATTGATTGGTGCCTCCTTGATCAGGTGACTCACTCTGTCCTTGTGTGTCTCAGGCCCTGGACGACCTCAAGGGGGCGACAGAGGAGATTCCGTGTGTGGTGGGAGATGAACATGTGTGGACGTCAGACATCAGATATCAGCGATCAGTGAGTGACGCACTAAGCCGCCATTTTATCATCAATCTATAATCATCATTAATCATCTATTATCATATATTATCACCAATAATCATCTATTATCATATATCATCTATTATCATATGTTATCATCAATAATCATCTATTATCATATATTATCACCAATAATCATCTATTATCATATATTATCACCAATAATCATCTATTATCATATATCATCTATTATCAGATGTTATCATCATTAATCATCTATTATCACAAATAATCATCTATCATTATTCATCTATCATCACTGTGTCATCAATAAATCATTAAATATCTAATAATCCTCACTGTTTGTTTTCAAAGCCGTTCAACCACGCCCACAAGGTGGCCAAGTTCTGCTATGCTGACAAGGTGAGGTCACATGTCACAGGTCATAGGTCACAGCGTCTAAAGTGGGTTTAACGGTGTCTCTGTGACTACGGCCCCCTACAGGAGCTCATCAATAAAGCCATCATGGCGTCCGTGGCGGCGAGAAAAGAGTGGGACATGAAGCCGGTCCAGGACCGAGCCCAGGTCCTGTTCAAGGCTGCTGATGTCATCAGTGGACCCAAGAGAGTCCAGATCCTGGCCAAGACCATGATTGGACAGGTGAGTCCTCACCCACTCGGTCTCAGTCTGTCTCTCTCTCTGTCTGTGTGTGTCTGTCTCACTGTCTGTCTGTCTGTCTGTCTGTCTATGTGTCTGTCTCACTCTCTGTCTGTCTGTGTGTCTCAGGGAAAGACGGTGGTTCAGGCAGAGATAGATGCCGCCGCTGAGCTAATCGACTTCTTCAGGTTCAACGCTAAACACGCCATCGAGCTGGAGACGCAGCAGCCGCTCAACGCTGAGGGAACCACTAACAGCATGCTGTATCGAGGCCTGGAGGTGAGGTCACCTGCTGAGGTCACCTGAGGTCACCTGCTTGTCTGTTGGCAGCAACAAAAACACTTTGTTCATTCAATTTTGAGGGAAAAGTGAATTAAAGGTGAACTTTTCATTCAAAACAGCAACATTTACTTTGTCTCTTCTGTGTCTGTCTCTTGTGTTTCTCTGTCTTTTGTGTTTCTCTGTCTCCTGTCTCTTGTCTCTCGTTCTCTTGTGTCTCTCGTGTCTCGTGTCTTTCTTGTCTCTTTTCTCGTGTCTCTCGTCTCGTGTCTCTCTTGTGTCTCTCGTCTCTCTTGTCTCTCGTGTCTCTTCCTGTCTCAGGGCTTCGTTGCAGCTGTTGCTCCGTTTAACTTCACAGCGATTGGTGGAAATTTGGCAGGAACCCCAGCTCTGATGGTGAGTGTCTCTGTCTCTGCGGGACAACGTCCGTCCTCTGTGTGTTGACTGCGCCACCTGTGGTCGTTTCAGGGTAACGTGGTTTTGTGGAAGCCCAGCGACGCTGCCATGTCTGCGAGCTACGCGGTCTACAGAGTCCTGAGGGACAGTGGACTTCCTCCAAACATCATCCAGTTCCTGCCGGCAGACGGTCCCGTGTTTGGAGACACTGTCACGTCCTCCGAGCACCTGGCTGGAATCAACTTCACTGGCAGTGTCCCGTAAGACGCTTGTCTGTCCGTCTGCCCATTAACTGACCCACAAGCTCTCAGATCAGGGCGGGGCTTAGCTCTCAGTCAGTTGACCTTTTGAGATGAACTCTTTGATCCTCTGTTCAGGACATTTAAGCGTCTCTGGAGACAAGTGGCTCAGAATCTGGACACGTACAGGACATTTCCTCGTCTGGCTGGAGGTCAGTGAATGTCTCATCAGAGAGACACCGTCTGTCCCTGTTTCTTTTGTCTCTCTGAGTCTTGACTCTTTGTTTACAGAGTGCGGGGGGAAGAACTTCCACTTTGTCCACAGGTCAGCGGACGTCCAGAGCGTGGTGATGGGGACGATCCGCTCTGCGTTTGAGTACGGAGGACAGAAGTGTTCCGCCTGTTCCAGGATGTATGTCCCCGACAGCCTGTGGCCACAGGTCAAACAGGGACTGTTGGACGTCCACAGAAAGCTGCGAGTGGGAGACGTGAGTGAAGAAGGCGTCTGATCAACCTGTGACATCATCGCGTCCACGTCCCTCAAACCTTTGCTCTTTTGTTTTTTTTCAGCCTGTCGAGGATTTTACTTCGTTCTTTTCTGCTGTGATCGACGACAAGGTTCAGCTCCCTGTTTGTCTCACTGTCTCTACTTCCTGTCAGCTCACTGTCTCTACTTCCTGTTTGTCTGTCTCACTGTCTACTTCCTGTCTGTCTCACTGTGCCTACTTCCTGTCTGTCCCACAGTCTTTTGGGCGCATTAAGAAGTGGTTGGACTACGCTAAGTCGTCTCCGAGTTTGACGATCGTGGCTGGAGGACACTGTGACGATTCTAAAGGTTACTTCGTTGAACCGACCATCATCGAGACGTCTGACCCTCAGGATGACATCATGAAGGAGGTGTGGCCTCACAACAGGAAACACTGTAACCGTGCTTTAGATCTTTAAATGTCAGCTGTGTGTGTGCGTGTGCGTGTGCGTGTGTGCAGGAAATCTTTGGACCGGTTCTGACGGTTTACGTTTACCCTGAGGACCAGTACCAGGACACGCTGCGCCTCATCGACACCACGTCACCGTATGCTCTGACGGGCGCCGTCTTCGCTCAGGACCAGTGAGTCCAAATGTCTTTGTTCACAAAGTGACCACACGAGGCAGCAGGGGACCCTGTGAGACACGCCCCCTGAGTCGCCCCCTGGTGGATGATATAATACTCCGTCTGGGTTTCTGATCAGGTGATTGTCTCTACAGGACGGTGATTGACGAGGCGTCCTTCGTCCTCAGAAACGCAGCAGGAAACTTCTACATCAACGATAAATCCACCGGCTCTGTCGTCGCTCAGCAGCCATTTGGAGGAGCCAGAGCTTCAGGTGAGAGGCGAGGCCTATTCTCTATCCAGGTTCACACCTGACTTCTGACCTGCTCTGACCTTTGACCTCTCTTCATCAAGGCACCAACGACAAACCTGGAGGTCCTCACAATGTCCTGAGGTGGACGTCCCCGCAGGCAGTGAAGCAGACGCACGTCCCACTCCGCGGGTGGACGTATCCCTACATGAACTAAACTACTTGTCCAATTACAGCCCTGTGTCCAGTCACGGCCCAGCATCTTCAGCTGACGTGATGAGACATCTCCGTCCATGTCTCCAAGCATCATCAGCAGAGTAAACCCCGCCCCTTCTGATGTGGACTGAACGTGGTCCTGTTTCTCTCAAACTTTTATTTTGATCCTTTAAATCAACTTATTGATTTTTGTTGTTGTGAATCTGTTACAGATGGTTTCTTCACTATTGTCTCACTCTGATCATGATGTTTTGAGTTTAAAACCACGTGTGTTTTGAGTTAAAACCATGTGTGTTTTGAGTTTAAAACCATGCGTGTTTTGAGTTTAAAACCACGCTTGTTTTGAGTTTAAAACCATGCATGTTTTGAGTTTAATACCACGTGTGTTTTGCGTATGTTGGTGTGTTTTACGTAGTTCTTGTTCTCTGAACATTAAGGAACTTTCAAACTGCGACTTTAACTAGCGACATTCATGTAGGTGATTTTTACCAATAAATATTAAATTATTAATAAAACTAATGAGGACTGGTGTTCTTTGTTTGGTTTACTGATGTATAATGACAACACTGTGACATCATCTGTGAGTAAAGACCGAGTCGCGGCGAATCAAGACCGAATAATAACTTTATACAATAATTACTTTATAACTTAACTTTATAATATAATAACATTATAATATAATTACTTCATAACATAATTACTTTATAATAAAGTAATTATGTTATAAAGTTAAGTTATAAAGTCTTTATAACTTAACTTTATAATATAATAACTTTATAATATAACTTGTAACATAGTAACTTTAAAATAACATAAAAGTAAACGTGACCTTCAAACCAAACTTTATTGATCACAAACAAATAAACAAACCTCAGACACAGAAGTGAGACTGTATATTTTCATAAAACCGTGAAGGACAGATTCCTCGTGTCCTCAATCGTAAACGTCAGCGTCATTTCCGCTTCGCGTTTTTGCTCAGATGTTTTTTGTCCCTCCGGTCGCTCCGTACAGTGACAGACGTTGTTGTGGTGAATCGCTGAGTCGTCCGTGAGTCGTCGGTTCTGTCGTGTCTCCGTCGGTGTCTGTGTCCACACTCGGAGACACAGCGTGGACGCTTCACCTGAATACACACTGGTACGAGCTAACATGCTAACGAGCAGCCGCTGCTAACGCTACTGTTAGCTAACGGCTAACACCGAGCACACACACACACACAGCATGTACTGTGACAGTTGGACAGTTGGACAATCCTGTGTCTCTGTTTCTCAGCAGTGGACAGAATGTCCTCTAAAGGTGGAGGAACAACTTTGAGCAGAAGAAACTACAGACTCTCCTCAGACACACACACAGCTACATGTACAGGTGAGACACACACACAGACAGACACACGCACGGTCATTTGTCTTTGGAATGTCCCTTTAATGTCTCTGTGTGTCTCTCAGGTTTACTGAATGACAAACTGCTCAGTGACTTCCTGTATCATGTCTTTCCCACGACCAATCAGGGACCTACAGTGGCATCGCTCAGGTAACACACACACACACACACACACACACACACACACACACACACACACGTGTATGTGCTTGTGTGTAGTATTTCACTTAAGCCACAGATTCATGTTACACTCAGCAGCTCTATACATAGACACACAGAGCCACACATGGACATTCATGACTTGAGGGGACATTGCATTGACTCACTTTCATTTCCTGGAGATTTACTCTAACCTTAACCACAATTACTACTGGCCTAATCCTAATCCTAACCCTAACCCGGAGGTCCGGATGCAACAGCAGCAGCTCCGTGAGGAAGGCCTTGAGATAATTTTGAGATAACTTGCACTACAACTTGCACCACAGGGAAAGTGGAGAAGAAGGAGAAAAGAGAGGAGCTTAAGGAAAGCATGACCGAAATCAGGAAGAAGATGGAGGGAGTGATAGTTGAAGTGGATTTCAGCAATGTGGAAGTATGTCACCTCTTATCCCGGAGAAAAGAGTCTGCAACACGAGCTGTCGTGCTGAGATTCACTAACAGAAAACACAAGACAGCACTGCTGAAGCAGGGCAGGAAGCTCAAAGGCTCGGACGTCTACATCAACCAAAAAGAATGCTGACAACGCCAGAAAAGCAAGATACCACCTGGACGGCAAACTGCAGAATCTACATTCAACAAATGGATCTACACCAGAAGAAGTCAAAACAATGCAAATCAGGAGTGAGGACGAACTGGAGAAATACAACAATTAAGGTATGGCTCACGAACGCTCCATAACTACAGCCCAGCAAAGGTCAAGGGTCATTACACAGACTAAAAAGATGGTGAAAGTATCAGAGAGGATCGCTGAGCATGAAAATGTGGAGCTGACTACAAATCAACATGTGAACCACACCTTAACAGACCCAAATGAAAGAATTGACCCGGATAACCATCTATACCTAAACATGACTGAGAAATGCCAGTACTACACTGAAGATCAATTCAACGAGTGCATTGATATGGATGGGAAACTGTCTTTAATTCACTTCAATAGCAGGAGCCTATACACCAACTTCGACCACATTAAGGAATACCTACAACACTTCAAAAATACTTTCAATATCATTGCGGTGTCGGAAACATGGATTAATAAGGACAAAGGCACAGATGTTTTGCCTGGATGGATATAAACTTGTCTATGTTAACAGAAGAAACAAAGGTGGAGGAGGAGTGGCCCTGTTCATTGACAATAACATTGAGTATGAGATTGTACAAAATATGTCTAAAGCTGTTAATGGAATGTGTGACAATTGAAATCTGTGTGACGAAAAGGCAGAAATATAGTGCTAGGCTGTGTTTACAGAGCACCAGACTCAAAAATAGAAGATTTTAATGAATGTGTGGGAAGAATATTCTCGGGGACTAGCCAAAAGAGGGTTTTTATCTGTGGTGATGTGAATATTGACTTACTCAACCCAAAACAAAATACAATGATTGATGACTAAACTAATATGATGTATATGATGGGCTTACAACCCCTCATTACACGACCGAGCAGGTTCACAACACATAGTGCTACCCTAATCGATAATATTTTCACAAATATTAAAGGGACAGGCATAACAAGAGGACTTCTGATAAATGACATAAGTGACCACCTGCCAGTCTTTGCTATCTATGACTGGAAGCACACTGTGACACAGACACCGAACAAAAACACATATAGAAGGGTCAGGACTTAAAAGGGGATGCTTACACTGAGAAATGAACTACTGAGGCAAAACTGGAATGAGGTCTACAAAGAAACAGATGTAAATGGTGCTTACGATTCCTTTTTGCAAATATTTAAAACGCTGTATAATAGACACGGTCCTGTAAAGAAAAGACACGCAAATCAGAATAAGGAGGGGAAACCATGGCTAACAAAAACATTGATAAATGCCTGCAAGAAGAAAAACACCCTGTATAGACAATACATAAGATTAAGGAAGGAACAGTCAGAAACGAGATACAAACGATATAGGAACAAACTAAATAGCATCCTAAATTATTGCAAGAAAGAATACTACAGTTATCTGCTAGCAGAAAATATGAGCTTTACTAAAAAACTATGGGATATTCTAAACGATGTGATCAAAAACAAAAACACAAAACCTAGCTACCCTCACTACTTCAAGGATAATAACACGGAAGGAAGATAACATGGAAATCATAGCAGAAAGATTTAATGAATTCTTTGTCAATGTGGTGCCGAATCTGGCGAAGAACATTACTGACTCACTCCTTCACTGGGACCACTTTGAGGGAACATGATGTTCAGGCAGAGAAGGGTAAGAACTATATTAAAATCCTTTACCGTATCAGTCACGGGTGTCAGACAGTGGAATAATCTGGATGAGGAGATTAAAAAAAATCAGCAAAACGGAGTGTATTTAAAAAGAAGTATGTAGATATGACTATTAATCGATACAGAAGGACCCAGGACGGAAGTATGATAAAGGTCAGAGACAGAAATCAGTAGACACTGTGTGGAGACAGCAGAGGACACAAAAAAAAAAACAAGAAGCAAATGTACCCAAACAACAGCTGACATTGATAAGCACAAATGTCAACACGTGAGAAGTATTTAGCTGCCCCTGTGAATCGAGCCACTACGGAGAATCAATTGATCCAAGATGGAATTGCTAAGCTGGTCACTGAATGCGATCGACAGAGTGTTATCAACAACACGTGCAGGTTCTGGTGAACCTACATACCCAGATGGGACCTTCATGGCTGGCTACATTCTGGATGGATGGGAAAGTGGAGAGTCGTGTGCCTTGCCGTACTGGATGTAGAGGATGTCAAGGATGTGTACATATTCACATTCATGACAATTGGAATGCTCTCCTTGGAATGTGGTATGTTCATGCAATATCGGAAAATGAGAAAAATCGCCACTGAGCTGATCAATGTGAGGGTGGAAAGCGCCACAGCTCAGAGGGCTATGGTTAGGCTGCGCTCCGACGTCTCCACAACCCTCGGGTACGTGACAAGAATGGTGAAGCTAAGCGAGGCGAAAGCTATAGATGAGATGGATGTCTAAAGGAAAAAAAAAGAAACGGGCTTTCTCACACCATCCAAGTTAATAGTTAACCTGATGAATTGATCTCTATTGATTGGATCACTTTGTGACTTTGGGACTTACAACGTCCCAAAGTGATCAAGACTGTCACTCAAGACGGAATAATATGGACACATGTACAGACGTACACATAGTCTGATTACTGTCTAGAGCTAGACTGCATCTCTGAGTGCAACCTGCTGCTGAAACATGTTTTGTCAAACTGTCATAAGAAAAAAAAAGAAAGAAAATTAGTATGTTGAAATTATGTATTGTACGATGAAAATATGTATTTGTGGGTAATGGGGGTGGGACTAGATAAGCTATTGCTTCTCCCGCTTTCCCTTTGGGTTATGTGTATTGTGTGAACTACACTAAGATGATGTGTGATGATGATTGATCTAACTGACATGACCCAAATAAACATATAAATAAATAAACCTCAACCTAACCTTAAAACATATCTTCAACTTAAAATGTAGTCATTTACGTTGTGGGGACTTGATTTTTGTCCCCACAAGGAAGACAAGTCCCCATAATGTGACTGTGTAAACAGTTTTAGGTCCCCACAACATTAGTAATACCCGCACACACACAGAGCCACACACAAAGCCACACACAGAGAAACACACAGACAGTGTGGTTGTGTTGTAGAAGGTAATGGTTGTAGTGCCTGTAGTTGGTGCATGCTACATGCTGCTTCTGCTTGCTACTTTCCGCTTTCAGCTACCGCCGCCGGCTAGCCCGCTGTTACAGTAGGTGAAAGGAGGAGCTGAGTGCGTGAGACTCCTCTGCCGGTACATAACCTCTCCACTGCCAAGAACTCGTACACGCCTCCTTGTGGCCACACACGGTAACGGGCGCCCTGTGGTACCAGGCTAAGTTGTACGGGATCTCGGAGTAGCAGGGGACCCCAGAGACGCGGCATGCAGTCCCACTAGTAAGTGGACATGCCCTGCTGCCCGTCAACCTCTGCTATGGGTAAATAGTGAAGACCTCAACGGCGGACCAGGCGGAGGATTGTAGCATTGAGAAGCACCACAATGGCTGAGAAGGCAGAGGAAGCTGCAACAGAGGGCGATCTCCAGTTGTCTTGGATTCCATGCCACTGGATCCAGATCCCTCTATGCCAAGGACCGTGTGGTGGCTGCAGGCGTGTCAGCCTCCCCACGGTAAAAGATGCCACGCACAGGCATCCTCTCGAAAGGGAACCCGCCCCAGTCACACCCTGGATACAAGGCCCTGTGATAGCTGACAGGGGCAGGATCGTGAAGTCTGGAAGCCCCTAGCCACAACCCGGCACACAGGCGGTGGGTGTTTGATGAGCATTCAGCCCTTGGATGAGCTTTTCGGTAGCAGCACCCATGACTGAGCAGCTCTATTAAGGATCCACTCTGCTCACCCCAGAAGGGGAGGGGGTTAGAAAAGGTACCCTAAACATAGCCTGAATGTGCGGACCTTCACAGACCGAACCAGTAAAAAGCATCTCCAGGGAACTAAAAAGGTTCAGAGTTGACATCGCAGCTCTCTCTGAAACCCGCCTGTCTGATGACGGGCAGCTGAAGGAGGAAGAAGGAGGAAAAAGGAGGCTGTACTTTGTTCTGGACAGGATGAACCACAAATCCATGGTGTGGGTTTTAAGAACAGCCCCATCAACAAACTTCATGAACTTCCTGTGGGCATCAGTGAGCGCCTAATGACCATACATCTGATGCTGTTATTAGTGCTTACGCCCCAACAGTTGAGGCACAGGAAGACATCAAGGAAACCTTCTATGCTGACCTGGACAAAATTCTATACAAAGTCCTCAGGGAGGATAAGCTAATCCTTCTTGGAGACTTTAACACCAGAGTAGGACAAAACTACAATCTATGGAGAGGCACGCTGGGGAAAGAAGGGGTCGGAAACACCAACTCCAAAGTGCTCTGAATGTGACCTGGACTTCTGTCAGAAGAACAAGTTCAAGACATCTTGGATGCATCCCCGCTCTCTCATTGATGATGTCATTGTGCGCTCCCAAGACCGCCGTGATGTGCTCAACATAAGAGCAATGATTAGGGCTGATGAACCTGGACTGACCACGCCTCCTCCGCTCCACCATGTCTGTCTGCCTGATGAACCTGGACTGACCACGCCTCCTCCGCTCCACCATGTCTTTCTGCCTGATGAATCTTGACTGACCACGCCTCCTCCACTCCACCATGTCTATCATGATGCACATAAGAAGGCAGCAGAAGAGACAGACCCGTCCAAGGCTAAACACTGAGCGACTGTGAGAAACCACCTACAACAACATCAACATGGGACATCCTCTCTGCATCATGAATTCCTGCAAAGCCATTCTTGGTCACAAAAGCAGAAACATCAAGACTGGTCTGATGAGAATGAACCGAAATCCAGTGGAAGACTTTCATCACCTGGCAAAATGACATCAGCAGCAAGGATAAAAGAGAAGAACGGTCTAACCTAAACAACCAGTTCCTCAGACATGAGTCAGACCCAGAACCTGGTTTTATTGTGAACTAGGGCTGCACAATAAATCGCTAAATAGTCACAATCTTGATTCACAATTACACATAATCTTGATTAGAGCTGCAACTAACGATTATTTTCACAATCCGATGAATCGTTTGGTCCATAAAATATCAGTAAACCTTAAAAACTGTTGATCGGTGTTCGTCAGACCTGGAAATGATGATTTTCTCAAATGTCTTGTTTTGTCCACAATAACACTAATAATAATAATGATGTGAAGGGAGTCAATATTGCAGCATACATCCACAACTTGCCACACAAGGCAGAGATGCTTCTTTTTATGAAGAAACATCTCCCACTGATGTCCTCACCGAGCAAACAAAAAAGACAATGTGGACATGAGACAGAGTGACAAGTGAAAAGATAGTTTTCAGGGGGTTGAGAATTCAATTTCAATTCAATTCTATTTGTATAGCGCCAAAGCATAACATACATTATCTCAAGGCACTGTACATAGACAACATCAAGGAGAGCAGAGAACCCCAACAGTTCACACAATGAGCAAGCACTCGGCATCAGTGGAGAGAAAAAACTCCCTCTTAACAGGAAGAAATCTCTGACAGAACCAGGCTCAGAGATGAGCAGTCATCTGCCTCGACCGGTTTGGGTGAAAGGAAAATTGGGGACAGAGGAGAGGTGGGGGACAGAAAGGGGGGAGAGAAAGGACAAGAGGGAGATGAGGTACAGACAGAAGAGAGAGAGAGACCAGGAGCAGATACACAACGACTGTATGAAGTTACAAGTTTAAAGAAATGTTGAGTAGAAAGTGGAAATCATTTCAGTAAAAAACATTTCCGTCTGTCTCTCTGTGTCTGTCTCATTGTGTCTGTCTCTCTGTGTTTGGTCTTTGTCTCAACAGGAAGTCTCTTGGTTTCCAGGATCTTACGTCTCACCTGGACAAACTGTTGAGTGAAGGAGAATCATCTGAGGAGAGCAGAGGTCAGTGCTGTGCTCTTATAAGAACCACACACACACACACACACACACACACATACACATACACATACACACACACACACACACACACACACACACACACACACACACACACACCTGTGCTCACCTGTGACCCTGCAGATCAGGCAGTAGAAGGTCGTCTTGGTCCTCAGCCTGTCGTCCTGGATCACACCAGCGGCTTTGAAGGACTTCTGTTTGTAGACGACGACCTGCTGGGGGTGAGACTCGCACACTCACACAAATAATAAGTCTACAACATCTATGTCACATGATCGCGTCTTTACCCCACTGTTACACAGACGTCTGTAAACCAATCACTCCCACATACACACACACACACACTCACTCTCCCACACCAAAGCTCATAGAGAAAATCAGTGATTTTAGCTGCTGGTCCTCTGCTGCCTCGTGTGGTCACTTTGAGTCACTGAGGTCAATCTGAATGTTGGATTTCAAACACTGAAGTAAGACTTGAGAACTTAGTGATGGAGGCAGCAGTGGATCAACAACTCCTGAAAATCACTGCTTTTCTCTGTGAGGATTGGTGTGGGAGAGTGTGTGTGTGTGTGTGAGTGAGAGAGAGTGAGTGGGACAATCTCTGTTTATTTCTGTGTGGAATTCTGTTGATTCTACTTTCAGGTGATTGGACACAGTAACTTCAGCTCCATCAGAGCCACAACATGTGTTTATACAGGTAACAACTCTGACCTCACCATGACCTCACTGTGGCCTCACTCTGACCTCAATCTGACCTCACTGTGGCCACATCATAACATACATTATCTCAAGGCACTGTACATAGACAACATCAAGGAGAGCAGAGAACCCCAACAGTTCACACAATGAGCAAACACTCGGCATCAGTGGAGAGAAAAAACTCCCTCTTAACAGGAAGAAATCTCTGACAGAACCAGGCTCAGAGATGAGCAGTCATCTGCCTCGACCGGTGGAGGTGAAAGGAAGATTGGGGACAGAGGAGAGATGGGGGACAGAAAGGGGGGAGAGAAAGGACAAGAGGGACATGAGGTACAGACAGAAGAGAGAGAGAGACCAGGAGCAGATACACAACAACTGTATCAAGTTACAAGTTTAAAGAAATGTTGAGTAGAAAGTGGAAATCATTTCAAGTTTTCTTATTTTGAGCTATAAGATCTCCAAAAAATCTCGAAGCATTAATAATTCTCTGTAAACCTTTAGTTGGTGATTCACTTTATTTTTGAGGATGCACTTTGTTTTATTTATTTGATTAAATGTTTTGTAATTTAGGTTGACATGTCAATCCATTTTATATTTAAAAAATATTTGACTTAACTCCACAAACACCTTACTCTTATTGTTATTTACAGCAAATGACCACATATCTTTGTGTGATGACATGAAAAAAATAAACATTTGAAGAGTCAACACTTGTTTGCTGTTATAGACCAGAGCTACTAAAACATCAGTTTTTTATCACTGCATCGTCATATGTTCAGATTATATTAAATATGAAATTATCGGTATCAGCCATGAGAAGCAGGAAATTATCGGTTATCGCTATCAGTAGAAATGTTTCTTGTTGTGCATCACTAGTGGAGACACAGTGATTTGTGATGACTGACAGAGGGAGGGCGGAGCATAAGAGCTACACATGTTACAGTATGTGTGTAAGGCTAGACCTTATTTAAAAGGTCAGAGGTCAACTAGGGATGTCATGATTTGAGATTTCAGTGGTACGATTATTGTCAGAGAAATGATCACAATGTCACGATATTATGATTATTTTGCGTGAAATCCAGGTTTTTCTACAGTCTGATATGACAGCAAACATCACAGCATACATAGCATACATAGCATTACTTAACATTACATGTCATTTAGCAGACGCTTTTATCCAAAGCGACTTACAAGGGAATTAAGTACAACCTGCCATACATCATAGCATCACAGCAAACATCACAGCATCACAACATAGTCAAGGTCAACTTGACTGTAACATCGTGACATGTTCATTCAGTGTGTGATTTCTGGGTGGGGGTGTGGCCAGTAACTGTGGTTTGTCTTAACAGGGAAGTGGATCTACGAAGTTCTGATCTCATCACAGGGTCTGATGCAGATCGGCTGGTGTACTCTGAGCTGTCGCTTTAACCAGGAGGTACACACGCACGCACACACACACGCGCACACACACACGCACGCACGCACGCACACACACACACATGATGTCTGTGTGTCTCTGTAGGAAGGTGTTGGTGACACACCTGACTCTTACGCATACGATGGAAACAGAGTGAGGAAGTGGAACGTCACCACCACAAACTATGGAAAGGTGAGACATTTGGTTCACACACACACACACACACACACACACACACACACACACTCACTCACTTTATTTGTATAGTGCCAAATCATAACATACATGATCTCAGGTCTGTACACACACAGTATCACAGAGAGCACAGAAACACAACAGTTCACACAATGACCAAACACTAGGGGGCAGTGGAGATAAAAAAGCACTAAGATCTAACAGGACAAGTAAAGAGACTAGACCATTATCTGAGTTACTAACTTTAACTAGTGCTGTTTCTGTGCTGTGATGTCATCTAAAACCTGACTGAAAATCTTCAAACAGGCCATTAATGCGCAAATATTCACATCATTGATTAGCAACTGCCTTTTCTAAGATTTTAGAAACGAAGGGAAGATTTGATATAGGTCGGTAATTAGCGAAAACATCTGGGTCAAAGGTCACTTTTTTGAGAAGTCTGTGTTCCTCCTCAGTCATGGGCGGCAGGCGACATCGTCAGTTGTCTTATTGATCTGGACGAGGGAAGCATCACATTCTGTTTGTAAGTAAACAGTCTCACACACACACACTCACTCTGTTTATGTGATGTCAGCTGATGATGCTAAGCAAACTGCTTGTCTTTAGGAATGGACAGTCTCTGGGGACGGCCTTCACCAACATTAAGACGGGTCCTGGCGTCGCCTACTTTCCTGCCATCAGTTTGTCCTTTAAAGAGTCGGTGGCGTTTAACTTTGGGAGCCGCCCACTCAGATATCCTTTATATAGGTTACACTTTATATATGTTAAACCTTATATCTTACACTTTTTATGTTACACTTTATATATGTTACACCTTATATGTTACACTTTATACCCTGGTCTCCATGATGATATGAATGTGATGATTTTCTTTAACTTGAGTGTTCACGTATCCTGTGGACGGTTACCTGCCGCTGCAGGACCCACCCACTGCTGACCTGACCAAAGCCCACAAGCTGCTGGGCTTCATCAAGAACGTCCTGTCCACCGCCATCGACCTGCAGGTGAGGACAGCAGTGGAACCTTTGTCCTCGTCCTCGTCTGTGTTTCTGAGCCCGTTGTCTCTGTGTCCCTGCTGCAGGACGACCAGCTGCTGGACAAAGACCCTGCGGTGTGGAGACTTCACGGAGACGCCACTGTCCTCCTCACACTCGCTCACATCTTCAACCACTTTGCTCCGCTCATGGTGAAACACCTTAACTTTAGTTTAAAGGTTTTTAGACACTGTCCATGTTTTTGTTTTTGTGTCTCTAGTGTTAAGGGTCTCTGTGTCTTGTGTCTCCAGTGTAAGGTGTACCTGGTGGAGGACGTCCTGATGAACTTCCTGTTGGGAATTCTGGAAGGAGGAGGATCAGTGGACGAACATCCACTGATTCAACAACTGCTGGATTTATTTTGGCTGCTGATGGAGGTCACACAGTCACACACACACACACACACAGTCTCACGCACACAGGCTCACGCACACAGACAGTCACACACACGCACACACACGCAGTCATAAACACACAGTCATACATCTCTCTCTTTCTCTCTCTCTCTCAGGACTACGAGGTGAGCGAGTGTCTGAAACAGTTGATGATGTCATTACTCAGAGCCTATCGTTTCTCTCCGATCATTCCTGACCTTGGTTTTCAGGTCAGTTCCAGCTCTAGACCATGTGACTCACTGACTATTGATGATTATTGAACTGTGTGTTTGTGTGTGTGTGTGTTCCAGATCCACTATCTGCGTCTGACCACAGCGATTCTGCATCATGAGAAATCCAGAAAGTACCTGCTCAACAACGTCTTATATCCTTCTACATGGTCCAGGATACCGATAACATCACGATACATGGTTATCAATACTGCTAATATCAAGATACATGGTTAACGATACCGATAACATAACGATACATGGTTAACGATACCGATAACATCACAATACATGGTTAACGATACCGATAACATCACAATACATGGTCAACGATACCGATAACATCACAATACATGGTTAATGATACCGATAACATCACAATACATGGTCAACGATACCGATAACATCACAATACATGGTTAACGATACCGATAATATCACAATACATGGTTAACAATACTGATAACATCACGATACATGGTCCATGATATCGATAACATCATGATACATGCTCAACGATACCGATAACATCACGATACATGGTTAACGATACCGATAATATCACAATACATGGTTAACAATACTGATAACATCACGATACATGGTCCATGATATCGATAACATCATGATACATGCTCAACGATACCGATAACATCATGATACATGGTCCACGATACTGATAATATCCCTATACAACGTAGAGAAAGATCAAAGGTCATGAACGCCGATTGTCCAGGTCACTTCTGCACAACTTTACCTCATTCATTTGAGCAGCGCCACCTTCAGGAGACATGAAGTAGTGACTGTTTACTTTAGAGAGACCCACTCCTGTTCTGTCCTTCTGACCCTGCTCCGTTTCTGTGATGGAAATTGTCTCTTAACCACGCCCACATTCGATGTTCTTCGCTCCGTCGTCTTCTTTTACATCAAGACTCCTCTGAGGGTGAAGGAGGCGGGGCTTGAGGAGCTCATCCCCACCACCTGGTGGCCAACGCACTTCGACAAAGAGGTCATGTGACTGCCGTGGTGATTGACATGTCCATCATTGGCATGTTTTTTTTCCCCTCATGGTTAATCTCTCTCCCTCAGGGAAAGGCCGAGCGAGAGCCTGAAGACGAGAGTGCAGACGAGCGAGTGAGACGTCGAGCGTACGAGCGCGGCTGTCAACGTCTGAAGAAGAGGATCGAAGGTTACTGTCTCTACTCTGTCTCTACTCTGTCTCTACTGTGTCTACTGTCTCTACTCTGAGTCTTCTGTTTCTACTGTCTCTATTCTGTCTCTACTGTTTCTACTGTCTCTACTGTGTCTACTGTGTCTACTGTCTCTACTGTGTCTACTGCCTCTATTCTGTCTCTATTCTGTCTCTATTCTGTCTCTACTGTCTCTACTGTCTCTACTGTCTCTACTCTGTCTCTACTGTGTCTACTGTCTCTATTCTGTCTCTACTGTGTCTACTGTCTGTCTCTAATGTGTCGTCTCTTTCAGTGGTGGAGGAGTTGCAGGTTCAAATCCTTAGGCTGCTGCTCAACAACAAAGACAAATCCACGGTTTGTTCACTGACCACACATTCATGTGTTTGTGTGTATGTGTGTGTGTGTGTATTACTCTGTGTATGTGTGTGTGTGTGTGTGTGTGTGTGTGTGTGTGAGGAAACAGCCAGATCATGTGATCTTGTCATCCTTCTGTGTTACAGGGAGAAGCTTCTCGATACATTTTTCTCAACAAGTTCAGGAAGTTTCTGCAAGAAAACGCCAGTAACAGAGGAGTAAGACACACACACACACAGTAACACACACCATCACACAGTAAGATAAGATAAGATAAGATAGTCCTTTATTTATTTGAAATGTACATAGTTACAGCAGCAAGACAGTAAAGATAAAGATAATAAATAATAAACATGCATTACAATATAAGACAATATTAACACTACGATTATAAACAATTAGTTAAAAATAGAATGTTGAATGTACATTATAGACAGCAGAATATACACAGTATGGACTTGATATTTACAGCATAAATATGTATAGGTATATTGCACTTGTGAACATTTACAGTATATTGCATGTAGAATGAATGAATGAGGAGTCTGGTCATGTGTGGTCTACTGTGAGCAGTGTTTGTTGTACAGTCTAACAGCTGCAGGGAGGAACGCTCCTGTTTCAGTCTGTTACTGAAGGAGCTGCCCAGTGCTGTGATGGTGAAGAGATTGTCCATCAGAGTGATGAAGAGCTTGGTAGCCATTCTCTCTCCCACCACCTCCACTGGGTCAAGGGGACATCCAGGGACATAAGTCTGTCCCGCCTTTTCCTGTCCGCAGCTGTGATACTACTGCCCCAGCAGACAGCTCCATAAAAAATGGCTGATGCCACTACTGAGTCATAGAAGGTCTTAAGGAGTTCTCCCTGCACTCCCAAAGACCAAAACACACACACACACACACACACACAGTGTAACTGTGTGTGTGTGTGTGTGTGTGTGTGTGTGTGTGCAGCACCCCACAGCTCTGTGTCCTCCTGAGTACATGGTGTGTTTTCTTCACCGTCTCATCACGGCGGTCAGAAGCTGCTGGAACGACACTCACAGGAAAAGTGTGAGCAGTGTCAGAAGTGAAGGTACAACGGAGTCACATGATCGTTCATTTGTACGTAAATATCTGGACAGAGCAGACACCATGTAATCCTGTGTGTGTGTGTGTGTGTGTGTGTGTGTGTGTGTGTGTGTGCGCGTGTCACAGAAGCCTACGTTCCTCCTCAGCTCTTCTACAATGGGAAGGTGGATTACTTTGATCTCCAGAGACTGGGAGGACTCCTGTCTCACCTGAAGAAGACACTCAAGGGTTTGAAAACACACTCACACACAGAGTAACACACACACACACAGTAACATACTTTTCCTATTCATTTTCACTGCTCCCTCCAGCAGAGACACACATGCCGCATTTCCACCAGCTCTACTCGCCTCGCCTCACCACGGTTTAAGTAGCGTTTCCACTAGCATAGTACCTGGTACCAGGTCCTATTTTTAGTACCTGCTCCGCCGAGGTTCCAAGCGTGTTAAGTAGGTACTATGCGATGATTGGTCAGACTGCCGTCACAGGAAGAGACGTCCAACTCACAAATCAAGCCGAACAGTGCCGAACTGTAGATCACTTAAAACTACTTGGGTTAATCTCCTACAACTACGGAAGTCTGGTGTAAAGTCACTAGTCACTTGTGTGTGTGTGTGTCGCTTTTAAAACAAAGTCACCGCAGTTTCTCTCAGCCGTGCAGTGATGACTCCGCCCACGTTAAGTAGATACTATTTTGTAGTGGAGATGCAACCTAATCGTGCCGTGCCGAGGCGAGGTGAGCAAGTGGAAATGTGCCAACAGTGACACACAGTGACACACACACAGTGACACACACAGTGACACACACAGTGGCACACACAGTGGCACACACAGTGGCACACAGACACACACAGTGACACACACAGACACACACAGTGACACACAGTGACACACACAGTGACACACACAGTGACACACAGACACACACAGTGATACAGTGATCTCTCTGACGCAGACGACCTGGCGAGTAAAGCCAACATCCTCATTGACCCTGCAGAGATTCAGACCACGTCCATGGACGACCTGGACGAGGACGAGGAGAGCGGAGCAGCTCAGGTAGGACATGGAGAAATTGACACACAGCTGTTGTGTCACAGGTTGTAAACCTCACACTCTCTGTTTACTTTACCAAAGAGGCCGGTTGGTGCAGCAGCGATGGGCGGAGCTCTAGCGAGGCCCAGCTGGTTGAGTTCTCCCACTCTGGGTCGAGCCAACCGGTTCCTGAGCACCGCCGCGGTCAGTCTGATGACGCCCAGAAGACCACTGAGCCAACCGGAGAAGGTGAAGGTCCGGACCCTGACGGTGGAGCAGAGGACAGAGGAGGACAGTGAGTAATACTGCCTCTGAGGGCGTGGAGCCTGGGACTTATCAAGTGTAGTTGTATATGCTACTGACACTGAGCTGCTAACACATGTTAACTACGTCCACGTTTACCTTCATACACATCGTCATACATGTATCGTTGTGTCACAGTTGAAGGTAGCCATGGCAACGACGGCTTGTTGCTGGGGCGACCGCTGGACGAACCCAACCAGCAGGTGGCGGACAAGTCGCTACTGGAGATAGTGGACGGGATCGTGATGATGTACAACCTGAGCGTTCACCAGCAGCTGGGGAAGGTGAGCTGGGCGGGAGGAGGGCGGGGCTTCCAGTGATGTCATCGACGTGAAGCTAACGACGTCTGCTCTCTGTGCAGATGGTGGTGGTTTCAGACGACGTCCATGAGTATGCGGTGGCTCTGAAGGACACGGACGAGAAGATCGCACGATGTCCCACACCAGTAAGACACATCACCTTTGACCTTTGTTTACATGAAACAGTTTTTACAGACAACAGCTGACTCAGCAAAACAACAGCTGACACAGCAAATCAACAGTGACCTCTGACCTTGTGTCCTCAGAGGGCGGACATCTTGGACGAGCTGCAGAAGAGTCACAAGGTTTTTTCAGAGAAGTTAAATCACCTGAGCAGACGACTCGCCTGGATCAACGCCACCATCTACTCCAAGGTCAGTCTGCTGAGTCATGTGACCACACAGACTGCACTGAGACTGCTGAGTCATGGCTTGACTGTGTGTGTGTGTGTGTGTAGGAGAAGATGTTGGACGTGTACTGGCTCCTGTGTGTTTGCATCAGAACCATCGAACATGCCGACAACACAGGCTCGCTGTTCGCCTTCACACCTGAGTTTTACCTGAACGTGGCCATGAACGCCTACAGCGCTCTGAAGAACTACTTTAGCCCCGCCCACAGCATGGAGGAGCTACCAGGTGAGTGTCGGGGTCACATGACTCAGCCAGGTGAACACTGGTCACACTGATCCATGTCTTCTTCTCCTCAGGGTATGAAGAGACTCTAACACGGCTCGCTGCCATCCTCGCCAAACACTTTGCAGATCCACGCATCGTAGGAACAGGTGAGACACACACACACACGCACGCACACACACAGACTCACGCACACACACACACACACACACAGACTTTGACTTTCAATGACGATGATGTATTGATGGCTCCTCTTGTGTATTTATGGCTCCTCCTCTTGTGTATTTATGGCTCCTCCTCTTGTGTATTGATGGCTTCTCCTCTTGTGTATTTATGGCTCTTCCTATTGTCTCAGATTTCAAAGACTCTCTGATGCAGGCCCTCGCCAGCTACGTCTGTTACCCACAATCCCTCAGGGCAGTGGAGAGAATCCCAGAGGAGCAGTGAGTGTTGTCTTTCCTCCTCTGACCTTTGACCTTTCTTTACTTTCATTTTGACCATTTATGTATTATAAGAACTGGATGTAGCTCCGCCCCCTCTGGCTTGAAGACAATTTTTCCAGTGGCCACTCGTGGTACTGCAACAAAATACTCATGTGGTCCAAAAATGAGAAATTTGAAAATGAATAATGAACACATGAATTAAACTGTGTTCATAATGAAAACATCTGTTCATAAAGTAACTCATAAATGTGATGAACACATGAATTAAACTGTGTTCATAAAGTCACTGATAAATGTGATGAACACATGAATTAAACTAGGTGTTTATAAAGTCCCTCATAAATGTGATGAACACATGAATTACAATATGTGTTCATGAAGTCACTGAAAAATGTGATGAACACATGAATTAAACTGTGTTCATAAAGTCACTGATAAATGTGATGAACACTTGAATTAAACTATGTGTTCATAAAGTCACTCATAAATGTGATGAACACATGAATTACACTGTTCATTGTGAAATGTAAACGTTCACCAGGGGGCAGTATAACATCTGTGTCTGTGAGTGGTGAACAGGCAACAGGGCTCCAGGAGTTTACACAGGAAATGGACTAATATGGACTCACATCTAACAGTTTTCAACATAAAAGTCATTGGTTCTGTTCAGCCATACTAAAACACAGCCCACCGGGTTTCAAAATAAAAGTCTTTAATACTGAAACAACTTTATTTACACGTATGATTTCAGACGCGTCGCCATGATGAGGAACCTGCTCGCTCCCTATGAACAGAGACCCTGGGCCCAGACCAACTGGATCCTGGTCCGGCTGTGGAGGGTGAGACACACACACACATACACACAGACACAGACACACACAGACCTAAAATTTAACTGGACCAACATTTTCATCACTAAATACACGTGATAATGTCTCTGTGTGTGTGTGTGTGTGTCTGTCTGTCTCTCTTTAGGGGTGTGGCTTTGGTTACAGATACACTCGTCTTCCTCACCTGCTGAAAACCAAACCTGAGGACGTGAACCTGCCCAGTCTTCAGAGTACGTACTTTAATGACATCACACGCTCGTCTCCATGACGACCGTGTCTGTCCTTTAATGACATCACACACTCGTCTCCATGACGACGGTGTGTTGCTCTTGTTTGCATGCCTCTCAGGAGATCTGTCCAATGCTAGTTTTCAGAGTAAGTCACAGGACATGGACATGTCCCACCTTCACCTGCTGCAGTCCCGCCCCCTCCTGTTCCCATCACACACACACTCCTCCTGTGTCCCTGCCAGCAGGGGGCTCTCACACCTCAGTCAACCATACTTTGATACCTGAATTGTCCCTTTAATGTGTCTAGGTTCGTCCCACTGTCCTGTCCCGGCTGATGGGCATGTCTGTGCTGTGTGTTGACCTGTCTCCTGTCCTCTGATTGGTGTAGAGCCGTGTCCGTCAGTCCTGCTGCAGAGACACATGGCGGAGCTGCTGAGCACAGACAAAGACATGGCTGCGTCTTTCCTCAACAGCGTCCTCAACCAACTCAACTGGGCTTTTTCTGAGTTTATAGGCATGATCCAAGAGGTACGCACACACACACACACACACACACACACACACACACACACACACACACACACACACACGCACTATGGGGAGCATTTAAATGCCAGCACACTATAATTGAAACGCGTGTACAGCATCTCTGCGATGATATCAAACCTCTAACGTGTAAATTCATTCACTTTCAATGGACAGACGGGCGTCATGTAGGCATCACGCAGACGCTGCATGCGCGTTGTTGCACATGCACCTACGTGACGGGTGAACTACGCCTCAAATACATGACATGAAGACCACGCGTGACTGTCAAGTACAATTCTACATGAGCCTACAGACACACACTGTGTAGTGTTTGTGGAAATCAAACAGCGAGGGGTCATTCGTGCCGTGCCATGCGCGAAAAACAGCGGACACCTGTGTGCACGCTCGTCTCGATGTACAAATAATTATTTTGAGTTTAACAGCTGCTTCGCTTCACAATTCAAGCAGTCCATGTTTTATCAAGAGAGAGTGATGTGACAGTTTAGACTATTTCAGTCAAACGTGCACACGTTAAGGCGTCTGAAGCGTTGGCTTTAGTACAATAGTGACACTAGTTAAGGTGTTTTAGTATAGTGTGCTGGCATAAAATGCCCCTGATAGCACACACACATTTTGTCACGTGTTTGTTACGTGTATGTCTACTGTATGTCTTGTGTATGACACGTGTTCGTCATGTTTGTCACATGTTCGTCACATGCTCTCGTTTGTCACATGTTTGTCACATGTTGTTTTGCTGTGTCAGATCCAGCAGGCTGCAGAGCGTCCAGAGAGAAACTTTGTCAACGCTCGACAGTTGAAGGTAAAATCTATTTCATCTTCACAAAGAAAATCACATCTGAGTGGAAGGTTGTGTTTTGTTGTTTGTTTTGTTGTGTGACATCATGGTGATGACATCATCAGTGTGTGAAACTTTGTTGCAGGTGTGTGCGACCTGCTTTGACTTGTCCGTCAGTCTGCTGCGCGTTCTGGAGATGACCGTCACTCTGGTACCTGAGATCTTCCTGGACTGGTCCCGCCCCTCAGCTGAGCTGCTCCTCCGGCGATTAGCTCAGGTAAAGGCACACAGCTCCGCCCACACTGACAACAAAACACAACCTTTTCAGTTTTTTAAATAAAATAGGGCTCATTTTAGAGGATGCATTAGTGTCGTAACGATAGCAACAGTGACATGTTTTGAGTCATGATCATCAAAATAAAGGTGTTTTGTTTGGTTTCAGCTGTTAAACCAAGTTCTGAACAGAGTCACAGCTGAGAAGAACCTGTTTGACCGTGTGGTTAACTTAAGACTGCCAGGTACACACACACACACACACACACACACACACGCACACACGCACATCAGTCACTCAGTATTAACCCCCTGTGTGTGTGTGTGTGTGTGTCTCAGGTCTGGAGAGTGTCGATCACTACCCCATCCTTGTTGCTGTGACAGGAATCCTGGTTCGGGTCCTGGTGGATGGAGACAGACAGGGGTGAGTGTGTGTGTGTTTGTGTGTGTGTATGTGTGTGCGTGTGTGTGTGTGTGGCCATTATGATGCTCTATTCTTCTCGTTGTCGTTTGCTGGATCATTGTGAACGACGTGAAATTAGCTGTGCTGAATGTGTGTCTCATCCGTGAAGACATTCCTGTGTCTTCTGTGAGACACACACAGACAGAGAGACACACACAGTCAAAGAGACACACACACACAGATGAACAAACACTGTGGGAAAAATCTATTAATATTTAATGTGGACTCTGCCCGTGTGTGTGTGTGTGTAATATGAGACACAGTCACAGATGTGGGCGGAGCTTTGCACCATTATCTTTACATTTCTAAAAACAACACGTCATTGTTTCAGCAGCTGAGACAAAATCCTTATTATCTGAGCGTGTCTGTCCCACAGTGAGGTGGACAGTGGTGAGGACAGTGATGTGGACAGTGAAGACACTAACATGTCATTAAAGGAACAGTGTGTGTTTTAACTCTTTAAACTGTAACAAAGTCAACGTCAGTGAGTTTGATGCTTTATTTCTTTATTTATAACTTTGTTTCCTGAAGCTCGACATCTGTTCTGACTGATACATGTCTAAGCTCGCGGGGGGGGGGGGGGGGTGATCAAAGCCATCTTTAAAAACACTTTCTATTTTTACTCTAAATCTAAAACATGACAAAAACAACAGGAGACGCTGAAAAGCTACAAAAGATTTTCTCTGAGACTTTAAGGCATTGTTATGCTGCGCACACACACACACGCGCACAAGGTAGTAGCTAGCCTCACTGACTCAAACATTTAAACCTGCGTGACCAAAGCTACGTGATGATATGAAGTTTGTGTTTGTTGTGAATGCACCAGCATGTTTGAGTTGCTAATGTTGCTAAAGCGTTAGCTTTGGCTTGTGCTGTTGTGTGTCGCAGTGTTGCTAAACCGTTAGCAATGCAGTGACAAGAACATTCTTGTCTGAGAACTCAAATCATGGTATCAGGGTGGAGGAGGAGCTAGTGTCTGTGCTGGAATATTTGCATAGCAAGATTTGATTGGTTTGTCCTTACTCTGAACATTTCTCCGCCTCTGCTACAGACGTCACATGACACAGTGCTAACAGTGCTAACATTAAAGCCTCTTCCGTGTTTGTGTGAGCGCAGCGTTTCAGTGTTAAAGGTATAAGCCGTGCTTTAAAGGGACAGCGCTGTGTGTCAGGTTTCAGTAGCAGTCCATGCTAACAGCTCCTCCACAGACCTGGAGGCGGGGCTCTCTATTTTTGGTCTGTTTTTTCTCTGCTAAGCACCGCCCCCGTCTGTCCACCCTGTCACAGTGCAGCGGTTCGTGGCTGTGGTTCGGTGTGCAGACCTGGGTCATCAGGTGGGAGGGGCGGGACAAGGGGAGGGGGTGGTGTTTAGGAGGAGGAGGAGTTAAATGAGTGACAAGGGTGTCAGTCTGTCCTTCCTGTTTCTATGGCAACATGATGTGTGTGTCTGAGAACACGTTCGTGAAGGAGGCCGGCCCCCCTGCCTTCTGGTCATGGAGCTTCTGTTGTTGCTCCGCTTCTAGTGGTAAGCCATGCCCCACGTGTCCTTTCTCTGCCCCAGAACCAGGCCCTGCCCTCAGCTTGCCATTCTGCTGCTCTCTGATTGGCTCCAGAAACACCACATGCTTGTTGGTACTGACCTTGTGTCCCGGGCCCTCGGTTGTCGCGGGCGGGTTCGGGGTGAGGATGGAGGATTTGGCACTTCCTGCTCCGGCCTCATTTTCTGTGCTGGCAGTGGGTGTGGCCTTGGCACAGTGAGAGCAGCGGCACGGCGTCAGGTAGAGGTACATGAGGATGAGCAGCAGACTGACCACGCAGCCCAGCAGTGTGGTGAACCCGGTGTTGAACTCGTGGGACTCATGGTGGCGCTGTGCCACCGTTACGTTGACCTCGCTGGTCTGGTTGCGTTGCTGCTGCTGGTCCAGTGCCATGCACCAGTACACACCGGCGTCCTCCACATGTGCCTCCACGATCTCCAGGCTGCCATTGGTGAACATCTTCAAAGAGCCGTTGTTCCCCGGCGGTGCCACATACTCCTGGTTTGGCGACACCCAGAGAAAGGTCAGACTGTGGCCGCTGAGGGCGGTGACACAGTGCAGCAGCGCTGCCTTCCCCTCCTTCACTGAGACGCTGTGCGCCCTCTGCTGGCCGAGCGCTGGACTCACCGCGCTCAGGTTACAATTTTTAAAGTAGAGGTCGTGTTGGAAGAAGCGCACCGTGGCTTTCTGTAAACCATAGACCCGACAGGTGTGCTCGTGTCTGAAGTGCCTGACCGACGCAAATCCCTGCTGCTCCCAGTGCCGGAACAGTCTGAACATGGAACATTCACACTCCAGAGAGTTGTTGTGAAGGTAGAGTCCTCTCTGGACCAGCAGGGGCAGGTTTGATATGTCCTCCAGAGGCAGCTTGAGCAGGCGGTTTGAGGACAGGTCCAGCATGGTCAGGTGAGGGTGGCTCTGCTCTTGGATGGAGAAGAAGGGAAAATGAGTGAGCCGATTGTGACTCAGGTACGCCCTCTGCAGGTTTCCCAGTCCGGACAGAGCTTGACTCTCCACCTGCACGATCCTGTTGTTGAACAGCAGCAACTCCTCTAATCCAGGCAGCTCCAGGAAATAGTGATGCTCCACAACACGCAGCTGATTGGACGACAGATCCAGGTGTCGGAGCTGAGGCCCGGAGGTGTTCTGAAACGCCCCGGGGTGAACGGTGGTCAGACGGTTGTGAGCCAATCGTATCGTCTCTAGTCGAGAAAGTCCTCTGAAGGCCCCGCCCTTCAGCTGACTGATGTGGTTGTGGCTGAGGTCCAGAGTGACTGCAGAGACAGGCATTTCACCGGGGACCCACTCCAGACCCAGGGCAGCACAGCTAACGATGTCTGAGGCACAGAGACATCTGTTTGTTTGGGACGAGGCCTGGGACGGACATGCGGTGGTGTGGGCGGTGTCCGACTGAAGCAGCTGGAGACAAACCAACATTGGGACGGACCACCATAATGGCGGCAATCTCACTGCCACCACACCCTGTAGGAAACCAGCTCTACTGCCAACATTCACCATGATGCCAGTGGCAGGATGTGGACACAAGTGTCCTCTGCTCCTTCAAAAGGCCGGCTGCAGACGTCCCCTCACTTCCTGTTTCTCATCCTTCATTGTGATGTAGATGTTTTTCTGTGTCACAGATGAGAGTGAAGTCAGAAACATGCAGGACACAAACATCAGCAGCGATGGAGTCCAGGTGAGCGGCTGAAAACAGTGGAGGTGAAGAAGCTTGCTGTTGTTTGTCCCATCCTAGAACCTGCAGCTCCGACACTGTCCTCATCCGTCTCTTGGACGTGTGGAGGACTTTGTGTCCAGGTCGTTTCACACTTCCTGTCTTCACTCAGCAGCCGTGACTCAGTTGTAGCTTCTCTTGTTTTTTTGTGTGAGTCAGCTGTTTAACGTCCACAGTTCAGATCTTCAAAGAAATAAATCCATGTATCGTCCAGCACACACAGACCCACACACACACACACACTCGTCTCTCTGATGGTTTTCAGCAGTGGGAGGACGACTGTGAAATCACAAACGTCACATCCTTCTCTCTCTCCCTCTGTCTGTCTCTCTCTGTTTCTGTCTCTCTGTCTCTCTCTCTCTCCTTGTCTCTCTCTCTCTGTTTCTGTCTCTCTCGGTCTCTTTCTCTGTCTCTGCCTCTCTCTCTGTTTCTGTCTCTCTCTCTCTCTGTCTCTCCTCGTCTCTGTCTCTCTCTCCTTGTCTCTCTCTCTCTGTTTCTGTCTCTCTCGGTCTCTTTCTCTGTCTCTGCCTCTCTCTCTGTTTCTGTCTCTCTCTCCTTGTCTGTCTCTCTGTCCTCAGCAGACAATGAAACCTAAACACGGGGAGGAAAGTTCAGGTCCAGATGAGGGTGAGGAGCTGAGCTGCTGCCTCCTCCTCTTCTCCTCTCAGTTCTGAGCAGCATCTGTCGCTTCTGGTGCTTTCCCAGCTCCTCCCCCTCCTTCTCTCCTCCCTCCTCCACTCCAGATTATCCCTCTTCTTCTTTCCTCTCAGTCTCTCTCCTCTTCTCCTTTCACTGCTACTCTCACCTTTCTGTGTCGATTTATGTGACTCACACACACACATACACACACATACTCACTCATGTCTCTCTCTCTCTCTCTCTCTCTCTCACACACACACACACACACACACACACACACACACACACACACTCTAACATACTCTCAACTCATTGGCCTAAATAATTATTATTGACCTGTTAATTTTAACGTGTAGCAGCTTTAAATCTTGTTACCGACTGGACCCTTGTGTCTATTGTCGCCTTTTGTCCTATGGTAGTGTCTTCTTCTCATGCTGTCCTGGTTGACCAGTCTTTAATGAAAGGTGACACACAGGTTGTCACTGGCCCTGTTACCATAGCTTTAAGGAGCAGGGCTCTCAGTGTGAGGTGTCATGGCGGCTGATAAGGTCAGAGGGAAATGTCACTGCGTTAGTTTCTCTGGACCAACTGGTACTGACCATCTACTGACCGACTACTGGCCATCTACTGACCATCTACTGACCGACTACTGGCCACCTACTGATCATCTACTGACCAACCACTGACCGACTACTGTCCAACTACTGACCATCTACTGACCGACTACTGACCGACTACTGACCGTTAATGACATGTTTTTTTGGCCCCTCCCCCAGGACGTCTCGGGCCGCCTCCGTCCTTCTGTCTGATCCGTGCTTCCAGCTCCACTCCATCCAGTACCTGTTAGGAGAGGGGGCGGAGCCTTCCTTCAGCTCCTCCTCCACTACCTGTCCTGTAGTTGGAGCGTTGGTTTCATCCATGGCTCCTCCCCTTCCTGTAAGCCCAGGAAACGCCGGCTCGTCAGAGCGTAAACACTTCTCCCTGCACACGTGTGAGTAAGAAATGTGACCATACGTGTGTAATGTCTGTGTGTGTCTGTGTCTGTGCATGTGTGTTTGTGTGTGTGCGCATGTGTTTGTGTGTGTTCATGCATGTGTGTGTGTGAGCGAGAGATCAGGAGTCAAGCTGCCACCACAGCATCCTCCCCTGTTGTCGTGGCAACAGGGGATGTTTCCATGACCACCTCACACAGCATCATCAGAGGATTCGTGTGTGTGTTTTTACACTGATAGTCAGAACTGAGTGTGTCTCAGCGCCTCCTGCTGCTGAGACACAGTAAAAACATGTCTGTAAATATGTTCTTTTCTTGTGTCTCTGCTGGCAGCCTCTTCCTCCTCTTCCTCCTCTTCCTCTTCTTCCTCTTCATCTCAGACTAAAGTCAGTGTTGAGAGGAAATGAGCAGCGTCAGCTGCAAACATCCTCTAAAAGCTTCTCAGTATGAAACCTCTCTGTCTGTCTCTCTCCCTCTCTGTCTGTCTCTCTCTCCGTCTGTCTCTCTCTCCGTCTGTCTCTCTCTCCGTCTGTCTCTCTCCCTCTCCGTCTGTCTCTCTCTCCGACTGTCTCTCTGTCTCTCTCTCTCTCTCTCTGTCTGTCTGTCTCTCTGTCTGTCTCTCTCTCCGACTGTCTCTCTGTCTCTCTCTGTCTGTCTGTCTCTCTCTCTCTCTGTCTGTCTGTCTCTCTGTCTGTCTCTCTCTGTCTGTCTCTCTCTCTCTTGATGGCTTTCGATTAGTCTTTCCATTTACCCTGCAGTCAGACAGATCATGTTTCAGTGGAGTGGTACAACCTCAGCCTGAGCTGTTAGTGGACTGACAGAGACACAGACAGACAGACATACACAAACAGACAGACAGACAGACAGAGTAGGAGGTAAAGTCAGACAGTGATTGGTTAGTGTAACAACTGTGGTGGTGATGTCATTTCCTGTTGTTGTATTGTCCTGTGAGTGAGTGACTGTAGCTCAGAGCTTCACCAGCAGGTGAGGCAGTGAAGACAGGGGACATCACTAACATGTCCATGTCTCTGTGTCCACAGACACTGACTACATCAGTGACCATGAGAAAAACAAGGTGGAGCTCATGTTGCTGTTTCTCACTGAAGAATCTAAACAGGCTGCAGCCTGCACAGCTGTGAGTACTACAGGCCCCGCCCACAGCAGCCCACAGACACGCCTGATCCTCCGTCCACTGCAGCACTGAGACCACGTCCATTATTGATGAGACAAGGACACATTCAACTGTGTCATCCTCTCAGAGGTCAGCAGAGGTCAGCATAGATCAGCAGAGGTAAACATAGATCAGCAGAGGTCAGCATAGATCAGCAGAGGTCAGCATAGATCAGCAGAGGTAAACATAGATCAGCAGAGGTCAGCATAGATCAGCAGAGGTAAACATAGATCAGCAGAGGTCAGCATAGATCAGCAGAGGTAAACATAGATCAGCAGAGGTCAGCATAGATCAGCAGAGGTAAACATAGATCAGCAGAGGTCAGCATAGATCAGCAGAGGTAAAAATAGATCAGCAGAAGTCAGCATAGATCAGCAGAGGTAAACATAGATCAGCAGAGGTCAGCATAGATCAGCAGAGGTAAACATAGATCAGCAGAGGTAAACATTAGCATTTATTTTTAAACATATTATCGATGCATTAACGAGCTGCTGTGTTCATGTGTTCACTGATGAACACATGAATAACACTATCTGTTCATAAAGTTACTGATATGAAAGAATGGAGTTCTAAAACTACGTTGGTTTATGATTATTATTGAACCATAAATTATAATTAGAACGATAAATTTACTTTATTTGTAAAAGAAATGTGAACTTTAAATTTAAACCAATCATTTTAATCATCATAAAAGTACTTCAGGTTAAACTAGTTTCAGTTCATTCTTTCACTGTTCACTACATTTATTTATAAATCCGTATTCATGAAGTCAGCAGCGTTCTCCCATCATGCCTTTCACTGTTCATGGATGCGCCGAGCAAGTCGTTCAGAGCCCAGAGGCATTATGGGAGTAACACTACTGGACATGCTCTGTGGGCCGCACAACCAGGAAATAAACCAGGAAGCAACTGCGCCAAAGGGGCGGAGCTACATCCACTTCTTACAATACATCCATGGTGCAGACGTCGTCAATGAACCATGAAGTCACATGATGTTTTGATGATGTCATCTTCTCTCTCTCTCTCTCTCAGCCTACCAGTGAAGACGACCTGTGTCCAATCTGCTACGCACACAACATCTGTGCTGTGTTTAGACCCTGTTCACACAAGTCCTGCAAGTGAGTCACACACACACACACACACACACACACACACACACAGAGACAGACAGACAGACAGACAGACAAACATGGTGATGTAGGGTTAAACATGTGATCAACCCTGTGTTTCAGAGCGTGTATCAACCAACACCTGATGAACAACAAAGACTGTTTCTTCTGCAAAGCTACGATCACAGGAGTGGACGACTACAACAAGACAGCATGATGATGTCACTTCCTGTCTGTCAGTCATGTGACTGAAACAAAGCATGATTGTTTTAGTTACATTGTTTATGATTGATGTGGAAAAAAATTCAAACAAATATTTAAATAAAAAATAAATATAAAGCAAATCTTTTTCTTTTCAACGTCTTTGTGAGTTTTTAGAATCTGAAGTGTTGACGTTTATAAACTTTATTTTTTTCTCATAATAATAATAACAATAGTAAAATGTTTGTGTGAAACTAAAATGTAAATGTATCAAATATTTAACCACAATAAAAGATTTACCCTGATCACATGATCCTGAGTTTGTGTTCATTAAACACGTGGACGTCTTTGTCCCACTGTGAGACATGTGGACGTCTTTTAGTTGTCACAGTTTAGTATGTCGTCCAAAATGAGACAAAAAAGTCATAGTTTAGTATGTCGTCCAGAATTTGACAAAAAGTCTTAGTTGAGGTCGTCCAAAATGAGACAAAAAAAAAGTCATACTTTAGTAAGTCGTCCAATGTAGAACTTTCTAGCAGGCAAAGCTAACATTCTATCTATCTGTTTATTGTTATAATTGGTATCAAAGCACTGTTGCCTTTTAAAGTGCATTATCAATGCTATTTTTTGTTATATATTAACCTTCGTATGTGCCTTTATACATCTTCTATCATCAGAACCTGTACGACTTTTACAACCTGCTGTCTAACTACTAACTGACTGCTGTCTAACTGCTGTTTAACTGCTGTCTAGCTACCGCTAACTGTGTATGTGGAATAAACCTTCAGAAAGACAGTCCAGTTGTACCCGACGTACTTGTTCTGCTTGCCCCTTCCAGAAGGGAGTATTGAGCTGAAAGGATCAGCCAGTAAAAATCTGGACAGTTGTAAAACCGTTGTCGGTGCCATACCAGCAGAGTACGGACTGCTGAGCGGAGGACGGCGATCGTGAAGCACCAGGACCGGAGAGCCGGGGACACTGGTGAAGCGACTCTTCTGGGCGAAGAGCAAAACCGTTAAGCCACTAACAGTGCTACGGAAGAGCCTCACAGACTGTGACGTTGGGACGTCGACAGCTGGGGGCGTGGACGTGTCCCATTCGTAGATGTGTCGTTTGAAAAGAACTGAATCCTTTGAACGAGTCATTGGCAACGAACCACACTTTTTGAGAGAATCAAATCCTTTGAACAATTCCAATTCTGGAGTGAGACAGGAATTAAAAGGAGTAAAATGGCAGACAACAAGCCAGATCTGGAAAGCCTACAGCGGAGGCGATCAAATGCGCAGCGGAGCTTGACAACGCGTTTTAACTGCCTCAAAGTTAACGCTGGCCAACTAGATGAATTGTCGGAAGAGTTGGCAGGATTGAAGAGCGATTATGGTGTTTTCGTCGATGCCTGCAATTAATATATTGAAGAACTGGGACAGATAGACCCAACGGGCGACAACTGTGAACTGAGCAACGCCCTAGCAAAGAGGGACGCCATTGTGCAAAGGTACCGTGAGACTATGGAAATGCTGTGGTTCAAGGATGCTGAGCCAGATAAAAGCACCCTTGTAACACGGTTCAATTCAGCTTTCGATCAGGCTGAGGTACTCGGGAGGAAAAATGCACTACAGTGGAATCAGCAAGAGGCCAGAAGGAAAAGACTGGATCACGAACTCCACAAACTCAGGGACGCTGTGTATGTTTGGAAAGACTATTGGCCATACGGAAAAGAGAAATGGAGACTCCTTTTAAATTAAAAAGGAGTAACTGATGGATGAGTGGGCATGCTGCCGGGATAACAAACGGAGAGATGGGCATACCCGACCAGTAACCCGTGCTCGTACCACCCCACCTGTTCACACCCACTCGACTGTTGTTTCTCTGCCTGTTGACAGGCAGGGTACTAGATGTGTTACCAGCCCTTCGCACCCTTGATAACCTGACCATGGACTTAATGTCAGTTTCGCCCAACCTCCAACCCTCACTAGTATGCCAAGACCTACTAGTCACGCTGCTCCTGTCAACTTCAGCATGTGACAAAGGAGTACTGTTCCCACCAGCAACTTTGGTACAGTAACAGGGGGAGCTCTCAGTGGGCCCGACCCAAAGCAAAGATCACACCGATAAGCTTGCCTAAGTTCTCCGGGAACAGGAAGGCTGATTGGGAGAGTATCCAGGCGCAAGCAGGTCCAACAGAGTCCTTTGAAGTGGAGCAGAAGAAACTGAAGGGTCAAGTGACAGAGTTACAGGAAGTCAATGTCAAGAAGGTAGAGGAGCAGAGTAAATTGAGGCCCCAGATGTCCAAGCTCAGCAAGGAGCTGAGCTCTGTATAGACCCAGACTGCAAAGCTGCAGAAAGACATTGGTGCAAATTTAGGAGGATCTCACTAAGCTTCAGTCTGACTTCTACGGGAAAGAGTTAGAAGTTTCTGCTCTGCATCAAGACCTCACCAGAAGAAAAGCTGAGCTTAGCACAGGACTTGGCTGCTAACCATACCAGCCAACTCCTGCTAAGCAAACCACTGCTAACTCCAAACCAGACAGGTTTGGTGGCTCAGACAAAGGAACTGAAGAGAAGCCACAGCTCATTGGAGCAGGAGCTCACTAAACGAGAACAGAAGCACCTGGTGATATGGTCTTTAGAGAGCAGACTCTTTGGGAATATGCAGTGGCTTGCACATGTGAGCAGCCCCAAAAACTATGCCTACCCAGGAAACCGTTTCGAGAAGCCAACAGGCCAAAAGTCATTACTCATGAGAGTGGAGCTTTTGAAGTCCAGCAATCCAACCCCCATTTACACTTCTGAGAGACCCAGCTAACTTGAGAAGCCGGTCAACTGGAGTAGGATCCTTGAGGGGGTGGAGAAGATCCTGAAAGCAGGAAGCTTCTACCTCAAGCCCTGGGTCCGGTCTGGTCAAAGTGGGAGGAGGGACGAGGCAAAGCCCGACCAAATGACTCTGGTGTTGCCCAACCATCTAAGGAAGGAAGACAACAAAGCTTTGGGGGTGGGCTACCTTGTGCAAGAAGACAAGCTCTTTGAGATGGCTTTTATTAACTTCTCTAAAAGAAAAAAGAAAACGAGAACCGTGATTGACCTTACTGAAGGAGAACCAGATGTAAAAGCACCAAACCCATTAACTCGTCGCGTCCTACTGAGCCAGATCGCTGGATTGTAAGGACCCCATCGATCTAACAACACCTGTGAAGCAAAAAGGTGTGATTCTTGTGAGGAAGGCCTCCCAGGAAGCTGGCTAGGTCATTAAGGACACTTGGGATGAATCCCTCTCCGACGAGCTCCGAGGGAAAGCAATTGAGTTGTTCAAGGAGTGGCAAAAGGGTCCTGAGTTCCTGTCTTCAGTCGAAGATTGGCCAATGAAGTCTGCCGCAAAAGTGGCAGCTGATGCTACAGAGACAGTGAGTAAACTCCAGAAGAAAGACTTTACAGCAGTTCTCACCAGAACTCAAGCAAAGAAGTTGTTAAATTCCAGTGGTGAAGGCCGGAATTTCACAGATGGAGTTAGCAGGTCTCTAGCAGGGCTCCAGTCGGCAGGATATGAGACAAAATCGTCCCCTGTTGAGACCAAGAAAGATGAGACACTGTGGGGAGCCGCACTCATAGCCCAAGTGGGTCTGAAAAGGTACAGCTCTCTAGCTAAGCTCTGTGGAGGGGTCAGTTATGCCCGAAGGGCTGCAAAGAAGTGGTTCGCTCGTATAGGGAGAGCCCCTATTCCAGCAAAGTGGGAGGTAGTACTGTCAGTGACCGAAATTGAAAGGTTCCCCTATGTCATCCCGCTACGTCATCAGAGACACTGTGAGACGGGGAATAAAGATGAAAGTCCGGGGCGTGGTATTCAGTTGCATGGCTTCGAGAGCAAAGCATGCTGACATTGTGGAAGGTCTGTCGCCGGATGGATTCCTAAAGGCATACCAGCGCTTCATGTCTCTCAGGGGCCACCTAAGAAAACTTTGGTCGGGACCAACTTCGTGGGTGCCAAGCCAGTGTTAAAGGAACCAATTCCTAAACAACATCGACAAGAATCAAGTCCAGAAGAAAGCAACTGCCACTGGGACTTACTGGTCATGGGTGTTTCAGCCAGCGGACTCTCCCCACCAAAACGGAGCAGCTGAAGAAGCAGTCCGTACACTCGAAGGGGGCTGTTACTTAACTAGAATTTAACACTACTAACACAATCCCAAACAGCATCAAAGTGATACAAATTATTGAGAAATAAGCGTGAACAGTGAAGATGCCAAGAAAAGGAGCCAAAGAAAAGACTAAAATAACTGAAGAGCCCATTAACGAGGAAATGTGTCGGGGTCTGACCACGAAGGTGGAGATGTAGTAGATTGAGCAGAAAAAGGTAACCCCTCTAATATGGACATAATAAAGGCAATTCGCACTTTCAAGCAAGAATTGTATGCCGAAGACGATACTAACAAGCTACAAGGTTTTATGGGAAAACTTGAAAAGAAGGCTAAACTGCTTGCTAACATGGTGGATGACTTAGAATGCAGAAGTCGGCGCAACAATGTGCGTATCCTGGGTTTACCTGAGAAGGAGGAGGGCTCAGACCCCCGCTCGTACATGGAGAAATGGATAACGGGCACACCGGCTAATGAGCTCCAGACCTGGATCTGCTCCCAGAGCGTTTATTGTGAAATGATTAAACTACAAAGACACTGAAAATATCCTAAGAGCTGCGAGAGCGAAAAAAAGAGGTGACCTACAAGGAAAACAAAATAAGATTCCTCCTGGACCTGTCAGCAAACGTTTACAAACAACAGAGACAGTAAATTGCGAGACAGGGGAATCATGAAACATCGGATCATCTTCCCCGGAGATGAGTAGATTTGAGTAGGTCGAGAAAACATCCTCACAACTATCTGCTGTGTCTTTTGTGTCTAAAATTGTCAATTATATTGACAATTTTATGTTTCATTTAAAGAACAAACTGAAAAGACTGACACCAAAATCCCTGGTAATTACTACTATTATTTGTTTACTTATTATTTTTCCAGTATTTTTTCATCATGTCATGATGTACAAAAGTCAAAATTTAAGTAATTTAAAAGGAAAATGAGGTTTAAATGGCATCATTGCCTAAAGATAAGTTTAAATATTATTAGTACTTTTGCATTTTTATTTATTTGTTTTTGTATTTTCTTCTTTTTAATTTTATTTTTTAACATAAAGAAGGCCTACATGTAAATATTTGTATAAGTATGTCGTCCTAAATGAGACTAAAAAGTCATACTGTAGTAAGTTGTCCAAAATGAGACAAAAAAGTCATAGTTTATTATGTCGTCCAAAATGAGACAAAAAAGTCAGTTTAGTATGTTGCCCAAAATGATACAAAAAAGTCATACTTTAGTATGTCGTCCAAAATGAGACAAAAAGTCATAGTTTATTATGTCGTCCAAAATGAGACAAAAAAGTCAGTTTAGTATGTTGCCCAAAATGATACAAAAAAGTCATACTTTAGTATGTTGTGCAAAATTAGACAAAAAAAGTCATACTGTAGTAAGTTGTCCAAAATTAGACAAAAAAGTCATAGTATAGTATGTCGTCCAAAATGTGACAAAAAACTCATACTTTAGTATGTTGTCCAAAATGAGACAAAAAGTCATAGTTTATTATGTCGTCCAAAATGTGACGAAAAAGTCATAGTATAGTATGTCGTCCAAAATGAGACAAAAAAGTCATAGTTTAGCCTGTTGTCCAAAATGGGACAAAAAGTCATAATTTATTATGTCGTCCAAAATGAAGACAAAAAAGTCATACTTTAGTATGTCGTCCAAAATGAGACAAAAATGTCATACTTTAGTATGTCTTCCAAAATGAGACAAAAAGGTCATACTGTAGTATGTCGTCCAAAATGTGACAAAAAAGTAAAACTTTAGTATGTTGTCCAAAATGTGACAAAAAAGTCATACTTTAGTTTGTTGTCCAAAATGAGACAAAAAAGTCACAGTTTAGTATGTTGTCCAAAATGTGACAAAAAATCATATTATAATATGTCGTCCAAAATGAGACAACAATGTCATAGTTTGGTGTGTCGTCCAAAATGAGACAAAAAAGTCATAGTATAGTACGTCGTCCAAAATGTGACAAAAAAGTCATACTTTAGTATGTCGTCCAAAATGAGACAAAAAAGTCATAGTATAGTACGTCGTCCAAAATGTGACAAAAAAGTCATACTTTAGTATGTCGTCCAAAATGAGACAAAAAAGTCATAGTATAGTACGTCGTCCAAAATGTGACAAAAAAGTCATACTTTAGTATGTCGTCCAAAATGTGACAAAAAAGTCATAGTATAGTACGTCGTCCAAATTGTGACAAAAAAGTCATACTTTGGTATGTCGTTCAAAATGAGACAAAAAGTCACAGTTTAGCGGGGTGAGGCAGAGAGAGACTGACTTTGATTTGGGTGAGTCCGGGGGGGGGGGTGGTGAACTGTGCACTACTTATGCAGAACACACTGTTTGATGACTGTCAGGTCCGATGGAAGGCCATGGGTGGTGAGCACCGCAGAAAGACCACCGCAGAAAGACCACTGCAGAAAGACCACCGCAACCGCAGCAAGACTTCCGCAGAAAGACCACCACAGAAAGACAAATTGACAAACACTGACCTAGTGACACTGTGTGTGTGTGTGTGTGTGTGTGTGTGTGTGTGTGTGCGTGTGTCTGTGCGTGTGTGTGCGTGTGTGTGTGTCTGTGCGTGTGTGCTTATGTGTGTGTGTGTGTGTCTGTGCGTGTGTGTGCGTCTGTGTGTGTGTGTGTGTGTGTGCTTATGTGTGTGTGTGTGTGTCTGTGCGTGTGTGTGCGTCTGTGTGTGTGTGTGTGTGTGTGTGTGATTGATGGTGTGTCTCTGGACTCTGAGCACAGAAGCGTGTAATAACTGCTGAAGAATTTCAATGTCCTCGAATCCTGAGAGACGTCGTCCACCACAGCCTCCCTCACTCTCTCTCTCTGTGTCTCTCTCGCTCTGGGTCTCTCTTTCTCTCTCTCTGTGTCTCTCTCTCACTCTATCTCTGTGTCTCTCCCTCACTCTCTCTTTCTTCCTCATGCTCTCTCTCTCTCTCTTTCTCTCTCTCCTTGATCTGGCTCCACCCCCTCAAGGACGTTTATTCTGTGGTTAATGTTCACATGAAAGCTAAGTTGCTAACTAGCGAGTGAATGGTGGTGTTAGAGCGTGAAGAAGAGCATTGGTGAGGGAGGTGAAGAAGAAGCTCCACAGGTGCAGTGAGGAGAGAAAGTCCACATCAGTCCATAAACTCCCAGACTATGACAAGTAACATTCTCTGGTCTGATGAGACCAAGATTAAAAGGTTGAGCCGGCATTGGCATGGTGGTGGCAGCAGCCTCATGCTGCAGCTGTCGGAGGTCGATGAATGCGTAGTACAGAGAGGAAGAAAAGCTTGTCCACAGAGCTCAGGACCTCAGTTCACCTTCAACAAGACAACAATTCAGTCACTGAGCATCTGACCTGACCATGACAGAGCTGCGGAGGATCCACTGTGTTCATTTAAAATGCTCACACACAAAATCTATTTGATCTATTTTATCTATTCTGTTTTTTCCTCAGGATTAACGTCATTAACCTGATTATGTGTGTGTGAGTGTGCAAGCGTGTGTGTGGACAGCTTCCACTGAGCAGGAGTGTGTGTGTGTCTGTGTGTGTTTTATTCCCTTGAATTGTTGTGAATGTGAACATGAATCATCTCAGGTTTATGTTCCTGTAATAAAAACTGTCGTCATGCTCTTTAACAACCAGAGGGGGAGCTCTGTGTGTGCGTATGTGTGTGTGTCTCTGTGTGTCTCTGTGTCTGTGTGTGTGTGTGTGTGTGTGTCTGTGTCTGTTTGTGTGTCTGTTTGTGTACGTGTCTCTGTGTGTATGTGTGTGTGTGTGTGTGTGTGTGTGTATATATGTGTGTCTGTGTGAGTGTGTGTATTAGAGCAGGGAGGAAATAAGTTATTAAGATTTAAGAATTTGAAACAGCCGTCCATCTCTTTGTCTGTCTGTCGGTCTCTGTGTACGTCACATGTTCACATCTATGTCACATGATCACATCTACGTTACGTTCACACCTACGTCACATGATCACATCTACGTCACTTGTTCACACCTACGTCACATGATCACTTCTACGTCACATGTTCACAACTACGTCACATGATCACATCTTCATCACATGATCACATCTACGTCACATGATCACATCTTCATCACATGATCACATCTAGGTCACATGATCACATCTACGTCACATGATCACATCTACGTCACATGATCCGGCTACGTCCTATGTTCACATCTACGTCACATGTTCACACCTACGTCACATGATCACATCTTCATCACATGATCACATCTACGTCACATGTTCACACCTACGTCACATGATCACACCTACGTCCTATGTTCACACCTACGTCACATGATCACATCTACGTCCTATGTTCACACCTACGTCACATGTTCACACCTACGTCACATGATCACATCTTCATCACATGATCACATCTACGTCACATGTTCACATCTAGGTCACATGATCACATCTTCATCACATGATCACATCTACGTCACATGATCCGGCTACGTCCTATGTTCACATCTACGTCACATGTTCACACCTACGTCACATGATCACATCTTCATCACATGATCACATCTACGTCACATGTTCACACCTACGTCACATGATCACACCTACGTCCTATGTTCACACCTACGTCACATGATCACATCTACGTCACATGTTCACACCTACGTCACATGATCACATCTACGTCACATGTTCACACCTACGTCACATGATCACATCTTCATCACATGATCACATCTACGTCACATGTTCACATCTAGGTCACATGATCACATCTACGTCACATGATCACATCTTCATCACATGATCACATCTACGTCACATGATCACATCTACGTCACATGATCACATCTACGTCACATGATCCGGCTACGTCCTATGTTCACATCTACGTCACATGTTCACACCTATGTCACATGATCACATCTTCATCACATGATCACATCTACGTCACATGTTCACACCTACGTCACATGATCACACCTACGTCCTATGTTCACACCTACGTCACATGATCACATCTACGTCACATGTTCACACCTACGTCACATGTTCACACCTACGTCACATGATCACATCTTCATCACATGATCACATCTACGTCACATGTTCACATCTAGGTCACATGATCACATCTACGTCACATGATCACATCTACGTCACATGATCACATCTACGTCACATGATCACATCTACGTCACATGATCCGGCTACGTCCTATGTTCACATCTACGTCACATGTTCACACCTATGTCACATGATCACATCTTCATCACATGATCACATCTACGTCACATGTTCACACCTACGTCACATGATCACACCTACGTCCTATGTTCACACCTACGTCACATGATCACATCTACGTCACATGTTCACACCTACGTCACATGTTCACACCTACGTCACATGATCACATCTTCATCACATGATCACATCTACGTCACATGTTCACATCTAGGTCACATGATCACATCTACGTCACATGATCACATCTACGTCACATGATCACATCTTCATCACATGATCACATCTACGTCACATGATCACATCTACGTCACATGATCACATCTACGTCACATGATCCGGCTACGTCCTATGTTCACATCTACGTCACATGTTCACACCTAGGTCAGATGATCACATCTTCATCACATGATCACATCTACGTCACATGATCACACCTACGTCCTATGTTCACACCTACGTCACATGATCACATCTACGTCACATGTTCACACCTACGTCACATGATCACATCTACGTCACATGTTCACACCTACGTCACATGATCACATCTTCATCACATGATCACATCTACGTCACATGTTCACATCTAGGTCACATGATCACATCTACGTCACATGTTCACATCTACGTCAAATGATCATGTCTTTATCTCACTGTTAGATATTTATAACTCACTTACTCTCCCGCACAAAACCTCATTGAGAAAATCAGTGATTTTAACATCACACAGGAGTTGTGTGTGATGAGACAAAAAAAGGTCAGACTTTAGTATGTTGTCCAAAATGAGACAAAAAAGTCATGGTCTAGTATGTGGTCCTGTAGTATGTCTTCCAAAATGTGACAAAAAAGTCAGACTTTAGTATGTTGTCCAAAATGAGACAAAAAAGTCAGACTTTAGTATGTTGTCCAAAATGAGACAAAAAAGTAATACTTTAGTATGTCGTCCAAAATAAGTCAAAAAAATCATACTGTAGTATATCGTCCAAAATAAGTCAAAAAAGTCATACTGTAGACAAAAAAAGTCATACTTTAGTATGTCGTCCAATATGAGACAAAAAAAGTCATACTATAGTATGTCGTCCAATATGAGACAAAAAAAGTTAGACCTTAGTATGTCGTCCAAAATGAGACAAAAAAGTCATACTGTAGTATGTCGTCCAAAATTAGTCAAAAAAGTCATACTTTATTATGTTGTCCAAAATGAGACAAAAAAGTCATACTTTAGTATGTCGTCCAAAATGAGACAAAAAAAGTCATACTGTAGTATGTCGTCCAAAATTAGACAAAAAAGTCATAGTATAGTATGTCGTCCAAAATGAGACAAAAAAGTCATACTTTAGTATGTCGTCTAAAATGAGACAAAAAAGTCATAGTATAGTATGTTGTCCAAAATTAGACAAAAAAGTCATACTATAGTATATCGTCCAAAATGAGACAAAAAAAGTAATGGTCTAGTATGTCGTCCAAAATGAAACAAAAAAGTCATACTTGAGTACGTTGTCCAAAATGAGACAAAAAAATTCATACTGTTGTATGTCGTCCAAAATGAGACAAAAAAAGTGATGGTCTAGTATGTCGTCCAAAATGTGACAAAAAGGTCATCGATCACATCATACGTCTACGTCACACGACAACGTCACATGTTCACGTCACACGCTCATGTCACACAATCTTTTCGTGTGACGTGATCATGTGATGCAGTCTTTAGTTAAATGGTTAAAATCACTGAGTGAGCCTCTGTGTGTCAGGCTGGTTCTCAGCAGCAGGGGGCGCTCACGTCAGCTCTGATCATGTGTCAGTGTCTGGACAGATCACATGATCCATGTCACGCAGCCTCTCACATGACTCCCAGCTCGTCTCAGTGTGGCGTTGCCATGGCAGCGAGCTGAGGATGAAGGAATTCACCCACGGAAATCTGCTCCTTCACACCTTCACCACTCATCTGTTTTCTCTCTTTTCTTTCTACATTCATCCATTCATCACAGTTCAAACTGCTTTTTTTTCTTCCTCTTCCCTCCATAGCATGCATTCCTTCTGTCTCTCTGTCTCTCTGTCTCTCTCTCTGTCTCTAATTGTTGTTTGGATCATGATTTAATTTTTTAGTCAGGATCTGGGTCATGTGACAGTTTGAGGACCTGGGTCATGTGACCTGGGACAAACACATGGAGCCTCAGGCTTATCTCAGTGCAGCCTCACAGACCCACGGGCCAAAACTGCCGCCGTCTCCACCACGTCTCTACCGCTGCATATCTGTTAGCTGCCTAACAGGCGGCTTATGAGGAGGTCCTGATAAGATACATTGTCTCCTGTGGAGTGTGTGTGTGTGTGTGCAGCTGACCTCACTGTGGACACTTGTCAGTAACAGTGATTTATTACCCATGATGCTCGGCTGCCTCTCTCAAACAGCTTATCAGCTGCTCTTTTTTATTGTCACCATGTCCACTGACTGCACACAGGAAGTGATCAAAGCTGAAACACTGTCTGTGAAGTCTTATTTAGGTGTTGGAGACTCGTCTCCCTCAAGTTTTCGCCGTGCTTCAGAAAGTCTCTGAAAAAGCCCAGTGTGTCCTCTGCCTCCTCTTCATCACGCTAACACACATCACGTGACCGTGTAAAATGATTCAGGCAAAGATCTTCAGCTCTAGGAGCTGCTGGTCCTCTGCTGCCTCGTGTGGTCACTTTGTGTCACTGAGGTCAATCTGAACGTTGGATTCCAAACACTGAAGTGACAAAATCAAACATTTGAACTTAGTGATGAAGGCAGCAGTGTGTGTGTGTGTGTGTGAGGCAGCAGTGGATCAACAACTCCCGTGTGTGGGATGTTAAAATCGTTCTCTGTGGACTTTGGTGTGGGAGAGTGAGTGTGTTACAAATGTCCGTCTCACAGTGAGAGGCGTGAGAAGATGTGATCATGTGACGTAAATATCCTAGACTTAAACTGTCAATATGAATCCATGTTGTGGTCAGATTCCATGAGGTCCAGCTGCTCTTGCTGTGATGTCATTATTCATTTGTAAAACAGAAATGAAACGATGATAATCCTCCCTCTGCACTCTGAGGCTTTCATATCACAAACATGATCTGTTCATTCATTCATTCATTCATTCATTCATGTTAAAATAAGATGTAAGGGAATTATAATTATGTCACACAGTCTGTCTGGGGTTCAGGTACTGGTGTTCAGACTCTGGGGTTCAGGTACTGGTGTTCAGGTTCTGGTGTTCATACTCTGGGGTTCAGGTTCTGGGGTTCAGACTAGGGTATTCAGGTTCTGGTGTTCAGACTTTGGTGTTTAGGTTCTGATGTTCATACTCTGAGGTTCAGGTTCTGGTGTTCAGGTACTGGTTTTCAGGTTCTGGTGTTCAGACTCTGGGGTTCAGGTTCTGGTGTTCAGACTATGGGGTTCAGGTTCTGTGTTCAGACTCTGGGGCTCAGGTTCTGGTGTTTAGGTTCTGGGGCTCAAGTTCTAGTGTTCAGGTTCTGGGGTTCAAGTTCTGGGGCTCAGGTTCTGGTCCTGCAGCTGATGAAGTCACTACCAGACCGGTACCCTGTGTGCAAAAGACTTCATGGTTGCAAGTTCAACTCCACACCTGGCAGGTTGTAACTCAATTCTCTTGTAAGTTGCTTTGGATAAAAGCATCTGCTAAATGACATGTAATGTAACAAAACTTCACTGTCATCATCTAGAGGAAATGATGACATCATCAGGACGGTGTTGTAATGATTGTGTATGTGACAAATGTATATTATATTATTGACTAAAGAATTCACTTATGATCAGCTTTGATTGTTTGATTGAGTTTTAATGATTCTGTTGTTTTTTTATTTTCATGAGTTTATTTTCTTGTTTGTTAGTTTCCAGTTTTATTTTGTAGTGCGTTACTTACGTCTCTGTGATCATCTGCTCCGCTCTGATGTGATTCACCTGTGTCCTGTTAGGCTCCTCCCCTCATGTGTTGAGTCTTTGTTTCGGCCACAAACACCTGTAAGTGTGGACATGAACTCATTTAATTATCACAATAATATCATTTTCTTTTAAAACCCCAGTTACCGTGTTAACTTGTTGCACTTGAACCAAACCAGAGACTTTTTAAGTGAGGTTTGGCAGAAACTCTGCGGGAATCTGTGTCATTTATCAAAGGTGTTTTGGCTCAGTGAGTGTCCTTGAATGCCCCGTGAGTCGCTGTGGGTGAGACCTTCAGCCAAAAACCTAAAAACACAAGTGAAACAACGACCTGTCGAGTCATCCAGGCTCATTTTTCATGTTTTTCCATCAACTCAGTGAAAGAGACGGCGCTCGCAGCTGAAGACGAGTGCAGTGATGTCACACCATTGTCTTTGTATCACTGCACGGACCACACTCTTTAAAGGGGTAGTTCAGGTTTTTTATAGTGTGGATATATGAGCTTCTGACACATAGAGCGCCCCCTGCTGCCTTGTGGGGTCACTTTGTGTCACTGAGGTCAATCTGAACAAAGGGTTGGGTTTAGGGTTAACCTAATCCTAAACACTGAAGTGACAATAACAATAACACACATTTGAACAGTGGATCAACAACTCCTGTGTGTGTGATGTTAAAATCACTGGTTTGGTCTATGAGGTTTGGTGCAGGAGATTGTGTGTAGTTGAATAGATTGTGTGTAGTTGTATAGATTGTGTCTGTAGTTGTGTAGATTGTGTGTAGTTGTATAGATTGTGTGTAGTTGAATAGATTGTGTGTAGTTGTATAGATTGTGTGTAGTTGTATAGATTGTGTGTAGTTGTGTAGATTGAGTGTAGTTGTGTAGATTGAGTGTAGTTGTATAGATTGTGTGTGTAGTTGTGTAGATTGAGTGTAGTTGTATAGATTGTGTGTGTAGTTGTGTAGATTGTGTGTAGTTATATAGATTGTGTGTAGTTGTATAGATTGTGTGTGTAGTTGTGTAGATTGTGTGTAGTTGTATAGATTGTGTGTGTAGTTGTGTAGATTGAGTGTAGTTGTATAGATTGTGTGTGTAGTTGTGTAGATTGTGTGTAAATTATAATCTGTGAAACAATGATGTAAAGGCAGATTGCTCTGCGTAGTTCATTCATACAGCTATCTTGAATTAGCGACCTATCAGCCAATCAGAAAATAGTATTCACTGTTGCTGGGCAGACTGGAGGCGCTGCACTCTGCTTTTGTCTCACGTCCGTGTGCTTCCACACGGCTGCACAGCCAGAGTCGCGATACTAGGTTTTTTGGGAAATACAGACAAAAGTGTCTCTTATCCAAGTTGTAGGAACAACAAATAATAACTTGACTTGTAGTTGATCAGTTGGAATCAGAAATGTCTTTTATGAAAGGCAAAGGCCACTAGATTCTTTTATTATTTCATTAGGACAGAGGTCAGATTTTGTCTTGTCGCATAAAAAAAGAGTAGAAATTATGCTTTATTGTGAAAACACAAACATGCTACAATAACACAACATGGGAAAAATAATTCATATTGTGTATCACTCCCATGAGCTTGGAGCTCTACATTCATACGTCTCAAATAACTTATTGATAAAGTCTTCCAGGAGTTCGTCAAGATTCTTTACTTTCATCTTCCTTCATCTTACCTCAGTCATGCTCAATGATGTTCATGTCAGGTGACTGGCCTGGCCAATCCTGGAGCACCTCAACCTTCTTCACTTTCAGGAATTTGGATGTGGAGGCTGAAGTATGAGAAGGATCCATCCTGCTGACCAATGTGCCCACGTTTGTGGTGTAGAATGTCATTCTGCTGAGCTCTCGCACACCTCCATACCAAACCAGGACTTTTACGCCACCAAATGTGACTGTCGTGTGGGTTCCAAGAGGTCTTCTGCAGTATTTGCAGTGATTGGGAAACAGTTCAATGGAGGATGGATCTGAAAAATGTACCTTCTGCCACTTTTCCACTGTCCTTCCTTTGAACAAACTGGGATTGTGGACTGCAACAAACATAACAAACGTGTCTGCCTGACCTTGTTCTCATCCACCTCAGCAGCAGATGTGATGCTGAGCAGCACTTTGGTCTGTGGTTGAGTCTTTGGCTTGTTGTCAGAGGTCACACTTCACATGAAGGTTCTTTTCATACACACCTGGGAATGTGTTACTTACAGTATTTGTCACAGGTGAAGCTCTAATCTGTGATTGGTTGAATCGTTTCAAGACTTTTGTCCTTGTCCTTTTGTTTATCCAGAGAAGGCAGCACACACACACACACACACACACACACAAATACATCATTCAAATACTTCACACAGTAGGACCTGGATCACTGAATAATATTATACACTAGTTTTAACCTGAAAAAAGTGGTTTAGGGGTTTAGTGCTTGTACGTCAGGTTAGGTGCATGACCAGCAGGGGGCAGTAAACTGTTACTACACTTCATTGTTAGAATAGAATAAATGTTTGTCTTTGTCTCACTTTTTACAAGCAACAAAAAAACCAAAAAACACAATAAAATAATAAGAGAAACAATGTTTCCTCATTTACACACACACACACACAAACACATGCATCATCGACTAAAAACTAATGACGACACAAACTGCTCTTATGAATGACTGAATGAATGAATGAAAGAATGAATGAATGAATGAATGAATGCAGTAGTTCATTCACAATATTTTAAACTTGTTTTTCTCAGTGAATAATGATAATTACACTGTGTGTGTGTGTGTGTGTGTGAGAGAGAGAGGGGAGGATGAGTGAACTGTGCAGTTATTCTCTCTGTCTCTCTCGTGTCTTTAGCTCCTCAGTTTAATCTGACGTGATTCTCTCTTCATCTCTGTGGATTCTCTGATATTCTCTGATATTAAATTAGAATTGGGGTTTTACCAGAGCTGCTGATTGTGTGTTTTTTTTCCGGATTTTCTTTTCTGTGTTTGTTTGCGTTAAATTCCGGGGATGTTTTCTGGAGCAACAAGCGGCCGCGGCGGTGCGGCAGAAGCGGCAGCAGAAGCGGCAGCGCTGCGCTCTCGTGCGCGATCACCGCTCTGCTGAACGCGCCGCGGGTCTGTGGATGTTTGTCGGGTTTTTTTTGGAGCGGAGCTGCAGCGGCTCACACATCACCGGACCACGGCTTCTTCTCTGGGATGAACCCGCTCCTGGTGGATCAGTAAAAGTCAGCGGCAGCAGCGGTGGTTCTGCTGTGATTCGATTCTGTTCTTTGTCATGAGCAACAGCGCTCACCGACACCCGGACCTGAACCCGGGTTCCGTGTTCCGGCTGCTCCTGAACCTCCTGTCGCTCCTGGAACCGGCCGCCGCTCTGGAGATTTACGCGCCGCACTCGATCCGCGTGGAGGGCGACGTGACGCTGGGGGGGCTGTTCCCGGTGCACGCCCGCGGGGCTCCCGGGACTCCGTGCGGGGACATCAAGAAGGAGAACGGGATCCACCGGCTGGAGGCGATGATGTACGCGCTGGATCAGATCAACGGCGACGACGAGGTGCTGCCGAATGTGACGCTAGGCGCGCGCGTCCTGGACACCTGCTCCCGGGACACGTACGCGCTGGAGCAGTCCCTGACGTTCGTGCAGGCGCTGATCCAGAAGGACTCGACTGACATCAGGTGCACGAACGGAGAAGCGCCGGTGTTCGTGAAACCGGAGAAAGTGGTGGGAGTGGTGGGCGCATCCACGAGCTCCGTGTCCATCATGGTGGCGAACATCCTGCGACTGTTTCAGGTACAGCTGCGATTTTATCGCGATTCAAGTCACTCAGTGTTGAAGGTGAAGTTTCATAGAGTGCCACAGGGGGAGCCTGCTTCTCTTCACCAAAGCTCCGCCCCCAAAACATTTTTGTAATGCTAGTAACATTTAATGTGAGTTACTTTGTTATCGTTAGTTACTTTGTTATCGTTAGTTACTTTCTTATCGTTAGTTACTTTCTTATCGTTAGCAGTGGCGTCATTAGGCCTATTTAAGGGGGTCTGAAGCTCCCCTAAAATATTCTTAAACCCTCCCCTAAATAATTTGGAGTTTTTATTAACTCCCACATGACTAAAAATCCAGTCCACGTTTTCCCTTGCACCTTGAAGCACACAGAGCGAATACAGCAGCATTAGCAGAATGACGTGAATGAAGAGGTGGGATTGTCTCACGAGAGGGGGTGAGACAACGCAAGGTGGATGTTGTTGCTCTGGTATGTTGTGTGGTTGTTAAAATGTATGCCGTGGTCACGGCCAACAGTGACCGGAGTTAAGCTGTGTTTTGTTGACCTTCCCCGGGGGCCCCACCATCAGAATAATACCACCCACACAGTCCCCAAAGCCACACCCCCTGGTCGGGACAGCTGTAGAGACACATTGCTATGACACATAAACCCCAGAAGAGACCAACAACTCCCCAATACGCAGCACCCTGCCACTGGTGCCCCATGCCCCCAACAATGGCCAGCCCTCCTCTGTTTATCTTCCCCAGCCCAGTCAACTACGGTGGAGGGGGTGGACAGGTTGACAGTGATGAGAGAGATATGGAGTCAGAATTGTGACCAATTGGAGCAATGGCAGCAGGAAGAGCTGTGGAGGGTGTTATCTGACTTTACAGACATTTAAATGAGACGATGAAGTGAGCCTGACACACCTTGTGCAGCATGAAATAGATACTGGGGATGCCAACCCATAATGACGCGTCCTCGGCACCTCCCCATGGCTCACTGTGAGGCTGCAGACAGGGTGGTTATCGAACCGTCAGACAGTCCGTGGGCCTCGGGAGTGGTGATGGTTTCTAAAAAGAGGAGCTCTAAGATGAGATTCTGCGTGGACTACAGACCTCTGAACAGTGTGACTTAAAAGGACGCATATCCATTACCCATGGTCGATGAGTCACTGGATTTGGTGTCTGGCTCCTCCTGGTTCTCTTCACTCGACCTGCGAAGCGGATACTGGCAGGTGCCCCTCAGCCCTGAAGCGAGACCAAAGACTGCCTTCTCCATGGATAGGGGGTTGTGGCAGTTCCAGGTCCTCAGTTTTGGCCTGTTGCAACGCCCCAGCCACCTTTGAAAGACTCATGGACCAGGTGCTGCCTGGCATCCCACGGCAGAGATGTCTGGTATATTTGGATGACATCCTGGCCTAAAAAGGAGCGAAGGGTGTTCTCCAGGAATTAACTGGTTGTTGATAGAGCGGCAAGGTGTATGGGGTGTGTCCCCGTGAAAAGACACGGATGCAGATGTCCAGTTTAGTGTTGGATTTATTGAACTGTGTGGTTCTCTGGCATTTACGCACAATAAACCCAGGATGTACAGGCGAAAGTTGGAAAACAAACAAGGGAAAATCACGAGCCATCCACCGCGACATCAGGAGGAAAACGAAACCTAAACAGTGCGGCATCTCACACACACGTGTGGTGCGTTCAATACCGTCGGAATGGCTATGGTGCGTTCATGAGTGTCGGACATATAAAAAGTCACCAAGAATACAATACAACTGAACAGTAAAACTCCTTAACAACATGGGCTTTCCAACATGGCCCATGGGAGTTCCTTCCAAACAGCCTTGGAGTTACTGAGGCTGGTGCTGCAGAGAGTGTTGGCAGCAGGCCTGAAATTACACCCCCAAAAGTTCCACTTCATGAGGAAGGAGGTGGAGTTTTTGGGCCACAGACTGGGGGGAGAAGGTATCAGCACACTGAAAGAGAAAGTGCATGCAGTGAGAGACTGGCCCACACCCACTGACCAACGACAACTGAAGAGCTTCCTTGGCCTCCTCATATTACAGGAAGTTTGTCCGAGGTTTCTCCTGCACGGCCACCCCCCTGTACCACCTGCTGCAAAGGGGCAGGGGCTTCAATTGGACACTAGAGTGCCAGCAAGCCTTCAATTCCCTCCAGAAGGCGCTGACAGAAACCCCCATCCTCACTCCCGCTGACCCCATGTTGCCGTTTATTCTTGACAAAGACGCCAGCGATGTGGGCATGGCTCAGTGCTAGCTCAGGTCAACAAGGCTGAGCACCACTACTGTGTTACACGCCGAGGGCTCCTTGCCATAGTAACGGCGATAAAGCACTTCAAATACTACCTTTGTGGCCACCCCTTCACTGTCAGGACGGATCATTCAGCGCTTCAATGGCTGATGTCCTTTAGAGAACCAGAGGGCCAAGTTGTACGCTGGATTGAAATGCTGCAGTCCTTTGTTTTCACAGTGGTACACAGGGCCTTCTGGTCTATGTCGCCTTTAAAGCCCCATTCCTCCTGCACATACTTGCCCAGAGACAGTGACTGACCCCCCTGTTCAAACTCTTCCTTTCTCCTTCCCACCACACACACCTTTCACTGCACAGGGACATAGCCCCACCCTCCAGGCAGAGGCGCCTGGGTCCCCCACTTGTCCACAGCCGCTGAGACGGAGACGTCGGCCGGGCCATCTCAGAGACTTTGTGTAGTCCCTCGGGACAAGGGATTTTGTTGAGGGGGAGCTGTGTAATGAGCTGAGTTATGTGTTTCTGTTATGAGTTCACCAGTTATGCAAATGGTTACAGCTGTTTTGTGTTGTGCACAGAAGTTGAAAGCCAGTAATCGCCTCCTTATTCAACGCTGCAGCACTGGGGTGAGCGTTACAGTATTCATCACTGCTGGTAGTAACAGTTAGTTAGCTCCAGCCCTAAGCCCTAGCTAACAGCAGAAAGTCCCATGTAATTAATGAACCAAGTGCTCCCTGTTTGAAAAATAAAAACCTAGCGTGCACACTATAGACAATCTCTGCACTTGTCTCTCCTTTGTTGTTTTATAGTCAAAAGTTACATTCCAGCTGTAAAAGATCACTGCTATTTAGCTAGCTAGTTAGTCTGACTGCATTGTGAAGGCCCTGGTTGTTTATAGAGTTAAGTGTGAAGTGCACTCTTTTTACCAAAGGGTAACTTCCGGAAGGCAGAGGAGCACAGGGAGTGTGAGAGAGAGACCTCTACTAGAGAGGTGAGTCTCACATGATAGAGTCATTTGTGATGAAATTTTATGGAACTCAATATGAATATGAAATATGAAACATTTCAGTCAAGACTTGAGCTTTCATTGAGGAGAGTTATGATTAGAAAGTGGAGAAAGAATTGCCACCCTTAAAAATAAATGGCATTTTTTGATGCTTCCAGCAACCAAGTAACTCGCAATTGTAGCCATGTTTTTCAAAAATTGTGTTATTGGCTAACTTTTGTTGTTAATGCTGTAACATACTGTCACTGTGCAAACCTGTGTTTGTTTCGTGTCCTGCATTTAAAAAATAATTTCGCAGTCTTTGTTAGCTGTTTGTGAAATGTTTTGCTTGTGCGATATGTTCGCTCACATCCTGTGCCTCTCTTGGTGGCTAAGCCTCCCCTGTCCTTAAAACCTAGTGACGCCTCTGATCGTTAGTTACTTTGTTATCGTTACTGTGTGTTGGTCAGTTAGTCAGTGTGTTGGTCATGTTTCACACTCACATGATAGTAATTACTATAGTTTTTGATTTATCTTCTGTTGTGTGTGTGTGTGCGTGTATATTTATATTTATAATATATTTTAAATATATTTTAATAATATATGTATTATTTGATTTGATTATATTTATATTTTGATTATATTATATTGTTATTATTATTATTATAATAATATAATATTATATTATATTATTATTATATATTATATTCTATTTCATTATTATTGTATTATTATATAAATGATGTTATATTAACCACAGATCACATGATCTCTGACCTGCTGTGATTAGTGTCAACGCATCTTTTTACTTAAGTCATGTGACCAAATGATTTTTTTCTTTACTTTCTTTAAAATCTTCAAATGTCTCAAAAACAAAGTGAAATCACTTCACGTTACAAACATTATGAGTTTTAAATCATGTCTAAACGATGAGGCTCCCCCTTGTGGCACTTCACAGTTAGATAGTAATGAGAAATATGAATTATTTATTCTTTCATCATGACTCAGAATAAAATCATTTCTTTGTCCTGATCTCACTGCTTGTTCTTTCTCCTCTCTCTCTGTCTCTCTCTCTCCCTCTCTCCCTCTCTGTCTCTATCTCCTCTCTCTCTCTCTGTCTCTCTCTCTGTCTCTCTCTCCTCTCTCTCTCCCTCTCTCGCTCTCGTCCAGATCCCTCAGATCAGCTACGCCTCCACGGCGCCGGAGCTGAGCGATGACTGGCGCTACGACTTCTTCTCCCGTGTCGTTCCTCCGGACAGTTTCCAGGCTCAGGCCATGGTGGACATCGTCATGGCGATGGGCTGGAACTACGTGTCCACTGTGGCGTCAGAGGGAAGCTACGGAGAAAAGGGCGTGGACGCTTTCACGCAGCTCTCCAGAGACGCAGGTGAGAGCGGGGAAAGAAACTACAAACATGGATGGTCACAGGAGCTGGGTTTCTGTCACGTGACTGAGTCATGTGACGTTGGTATCACATATCTGGCAAACAGGTTACCGAGTTAACCAGGGTGTGTCCAGATCAACATGTGATAATTTCTTCTTTGATCATCCATATGTGTTGTTATATAAAAACATAAGCTCAAAGGCAATAACACAGGACTGACGATAGAGCCTTGAGGAACACCACAGTTATATAAGAGCGACAGAGGAACAAGGTCAAAGGTCAAAGAAACTTCAGAACATGTGTTAAGTCTATGGATGCAGTTTTAAACATAACTTGTGCAGAGTTTCATTCATTTTTATATTTCCTTCAGTGTCACAGTGATGCAGTGGTGGTTACCATGGTAACTCCGATTCTCTAAAAACATTAGCTGATCCCAGTGAGTTCTGCTGCTTATGTCTGAAGGCTCTCTATGTTTGACTGTATGAGCTGTTTCTGGATGAAACAGTGAAACTGTGACCTGACGAACATGAAACAGATGAGTGAGTTAATCTGAATAATGTGTGACATTTAGACCAATCAGATGTCTCCTCACATCTCAGCAGTCAAGACGTTTCCTGACATTTAAGAGTTTTTAGAGGATTATTAAAGGACACGGAGCTGCTGTCTCACTTCAGGCCCCGCCTCCTTTAGATGCAGCTATTGAAGATTGATTGTATCATAGCGTTGTGACTCAGAAGGCTCCTCCTCTTCCTCCAATCCCTGAGCAACAGTTAGATCTTTCTTAGCTGAAACAATCCCAGAATTCTTAATGATGAAAACACACTGTTTAAAGTTTATCAATGTAATTTACGAGTGGTCTGTACTGGGTCCACATTGCAACATCGGTAGTACAATATGGACACCACCACTACAGATGAGACTCTGGTTTTGTCTGGACCACATAACCCAGAGCACATATTTTCATTTAAATTCATTATTATGGCAGATCAAAAGATTGATATATAACAAAAAGTGGCTTTATAAAGTCATTTATTGTTTTAACAAACTTGAACAGATGCAACATTTACATTCCGATGTGTTCTTTTGTCAAACTCCAAATAATTAGAAAATACAAATTAAAAAAATAAAACATAATTTCCATATAGACACTTTCATTGTAGGGATGTCCCGATCCGATATTGATATTGGATATCGGTCCGATATCAGCCAAAAAAAGAGTATCGGATTATATCGGATTGCCTCTAAAATCTCCGATACAACAGTCCATTCCGCTCCAGCACTTCTATCCAGCGCCTATTGTGATCACGTGGGCTCTGTGTGTCGGATGCATGTAGATCACATGATCACAGACATTATACATTTTTCTTTAACCTCTGACATCAGAGGCTACGAAGCCGCACAGCGAGTGCGAGCTTGCCATTAGCACCATGCTAGCTCATCCTGAGGCGAGCTGCTAAAACAACATTATTTCATAAACCAGCGCCACCTGACGACTTTCAACAGCCTCCGTTTGTTAATTCTACCCCAAAAACCAGCCATGACAAGAGCTTTGTGTGTTTTAAATGTGTCCTGAAGCTCCACACACAGAGCTAAGTACGTCTGCGGGCCGGTCCCCGGGCTCCAGGTTTAACCTGTGGGGCCAGTCCCCGGGCTCCGGGTTTACCTGAGGGGCCAGTCCCTGGGCTCTAGGTTTACCCTTCGGGACGAGACACTCACCCTGTGTGGGTTGGGCTAATCGCTATTACCTGTGAAACACGGGTGCTCTGAAAACACCCCCATTAGCACTTGGTACTTTCCTCCTGATGAAATTAACCATAGACTGTATGAAATGAACATAGCAAAAAATCCAATTTTCTTATGTTGAAGGTTAAAATTGATGTAACTCATTGGTTAATAATAAATGGGTCAGTTTGTCTCATACTAGTGTTCTGTGTTTAAGTCAAAATCACTTGATCAAGTCTATTCTAACATTCCACACTACAAAGTAAGTAATTAAAGTATGTATGATTTGTGCTGATATATCTGCCAATACTCAAGGCTGCAACATCGATATCGTATCGGAAGTGAAAAGTTCAAATGTCTGATTTTGTCACTTCAGTGTTTGAAATCCAACGTTCAGATTGACCTCAGTGACACAAAGTGACCACACGAGGCAGCAGAGGACCAGCAGCTCGACGACACTTGTAATGACTCACACATCACAACCTCGTCTGCAGCTTCACGCTCTGAGCCAAACCTCAGATTTATCTGTTTTACTACGACTAAATATTGATCCAGGTGATCATTCTCCACTTACAGTGTGTGTGTGTGTGTGTGTACACTGACTTATAGCCTCATTCCGCTCCAGCTGCTGAACGTTGGATTAATGGCTGCTAGTGTCAAAACTTACAAGGTCGTCGTGTGATGTGTTGCCGAGAGCGTCGTCAAGGCTGAGCGTTGGGGACGAGCGCGGGAAAAGTTTATCACAACCTCGTCACAGTGATACAATCTAAAAGGGACAGTACGTGGTTATTTGAGGTTCAGGGTGTTACTGCGCTCTGAGTGTCCCCCTGTGGTGAGAACCACGAGGCTGCCAGTGAGGACAAAACTAATTCAAACCCCTTAACAACAGACAAAGTGAAACATACAACAGTCTTTCTCAAGTACAAAAATAATCTGGCTATGAAAATGCTATGCTAAACAAAAACTCACTCTCGAGGAGGTTAAAGACTATGAAGAACACTAAGAACAAAAATCACTCTCAAAGAGGCTAAAAGTAACAGGTTCTAGGTAACAAAACTTATCAACAAAATTCTCTCTTGAAAACGAGGGCATAAAATCAGAATCAAGGCAAGGCACGTGAAATAACGCAATGGCGTGAACAAGGCTGGATGTGGTATGGACGATGACACTGGCACTGAGCAAAGGGAGATGCAGAAACTAAATACATGAGGGTGGGGCAACAGGTGGAAACAATCGGGGCAATCAAGGGAGGTGATCAGGCTGGTGACAGGAAGGGCAAGTGGTCTGCAATGAGAGAAAGTTACTTTCAAAATAAAACACAGGAAGTCACAATATAAAAACAGCACATCCAGCACTTTTAACTGGACCCTCGGACTTGGTCTGGAGGCCGGTGGCTTGCGCCACACTGGAGCAGTGTGGTGAACCGGGTCTGGCAGACTCTCTGTTTTTAATGGATTTAAGTGGTCTTAACCTGGAAAACTTCCCCACCTTTTATAAAGGACTCTTGTGTGGGGACTCTTCTGCAAGAAAAGAGGATGCTGTGACTCTCTTTTCTGGCTCCTGAAAGGACCAGTGACTCAAAGGACACGGTTCTGCTGCGTCATAGGAACGTCCCTACTCCAGAAACTGTGCAATGCCAGGGTCCTGACCCTGGGCCGTGTGGTTCAGGTGTGCGGACCTCACCTGGACAATGCTGCTACTCTGGCCCAATGTCCGGGGACCAGGTCAGTCAGGGTCACGGCTAAGCTCAGCCCGATCCCACTGACTCTTTCCCTGATGTGAACATCACTCCTGTTTTTGAAAGCGACACTGGTTTTATTGATTATGGTTTGTGGGACATGACAGGAAAAACAATGTACTATCTAGTTTTAAAAGCACTACTGCAGAGTAAGCTCGGAGACAGAGTGGAAACTCCTTGGAGGACTCACCTGTCCCTCACAACAGCTCAGAAGCCTGAGTGGAAAACTCTTTACAAGCCACCGCTAACCAAGAAAACCGGAGACTTACAGTGGAAGCTTCTTCATGGTGCAGTGGCTGTAAATGCTCTTATCTCTATTGTAAATCTTAATGTCACTGATTCATGTATTTGCATGTTAGCAAATACGTAAAGGAGACTTAATAATCTCTCAACATTAGAATGTTTAAAGGATTGAGTCAATGTTAACACTTCCTGTTTCCTGTTTGCTCAGGTGGAATCTGCATCGCTCAGTCACTGAAAATCTCTCACGACCATAAACCATCTGATTTTGATAAGATCATCCGTCTGCTGCTGGACACTCATCACGCCCGCGCCGTCATCCTGTTTGCCTCTGACAAGGACATCAGGTACATGTGACTGATGACATCATAGGTCAGGGATCATGTGACTTCCCTCTGGTGAAACACAAACTCTGACGCACTTTTTTTCTGGATAACAGCAGAAATGGATTTTTCATGTTTGTGTTTAATGTCGATCCGTCAACACGTTTGTTCCTGTCGCTCGTTCACATCAACAAACGTGTGCTGAGAGTAAAATCAATACGAGAGCAGGAGAAATGACAAACTGAGCTTAACTGAGCCAAACTGAACCAAACTGAGCCTAACTGAACTGAACTAAACTGAACCAAACTGAGCCTAACTGAAGCAAACTGAGCCTAACTGAACCAAACTGAGCCTAACTGAAGCAAACTGAGCGTAACTGAACCAAACCGAGCCTAACTGAACCAAACTGAGCCTAACTGAACTAAACTGAACCAAACTGAGCCTAACTGAACCAAACTGAGCCTAACTGAACTAAACTGAACCAAACTAAGCCTAATTGAAGCAAACTGAGCCTAACTGAAGCAAACTGAGCCTAACTGAACCAAACTGAGCCTAACTGAACCAAACTGAAGCAAACTGAGCGTAACTGAACCAAACTGAACCAAACTGAGTCTAACTGAACCAAACTGAGCCTAACTGAACTAAACTGAACCAAACTGAGCCTAACTGAACTGAACTGAACTAAACTGAACCGAACTGAACTGAACTGAACTGAACTGAACCAAACTTAGCCTAACTGAACTGAACTGAACCAAACTGAGCCTTACTGAACTGAACCGGACCAAACTTAGCCTAACTGAACTGAACTGAGCTATCCCACTCTGTGGAAACATGGCTTGTTGGATTGTTCATTGAATTATTGTCCATTGTCACCAGCCGTCAAATTATGTAATGTGAAATGACTCGTGGTGTGTGTGTGTGTGTGTGTGTGTGTGTGTGTTTGAACACAGGGGAATCCTGAACGCCAGTAAACGAGCAGACCAGGTGGGTCACTTCCTGTGGATTGGCTCCGACAGCTGGGGCACCAAAAACAGTCCCATCCATCAGCTGGAAGACACCGCGGTCGGAGCTGTCACCATCCTGCCCAAGAGGACCACCATCAGCGGTCAGTTCACTGACCTTCTGACCTCTCCTCTTCTTCTACTTTGTTGTTATTTGGGACGAATGTCGGGGGGGCAGGAGACAGATCACAGATGTGTGATGATGGCCACATGAAGCCACACCCCCTGCTATTTCCTGTGACGTTTCAGGTTTTAATCCAAAGAGAAAATATTCAGATTTTTAGTTTTTTTTTAATTAGGAAACATAATCACCTGCTGCTCAGGTACAACAACTGTGAAAAGACAAGAGAGAGCTTTAAACAACAGTCCTCTGTCCTCTGTCCTCTGTCATCCACAGAGACTTTAACTCTTTACTTTGTTTCAGTGTTCTCGCTGCTTGTTCCAGTGAAAGACAATGCAGTGTTTGAGTCATTTTTATCCTTTCCTTCATAATGAGTGGAAGTCAAATCAGGTGTTGAAATACATAACAGGGTGAAAACAAATTAATTCTGTCAATATATGATTATGGTGGTGGTGGTGATTACAGTGGTAAGTTTTCATTTACCTTGTTATCAAGTCTCGGCGTGTATCTTCTCGATGGTTTTATGATTGTTCTACGATTGTTCTATGATTGTGCTAAGACTGTTCTGACTTATCTACAATTACAATCTACGATTGTTCTTAGATTGTTTTATGAATGTTCTACAACTATTCTACGACTGTTCTGTCTTCTCTATGATTGTTCTACGACTGTTCTGTCTTCTCTACGATTGTTTTATGATTGTTCTACGACTGTTCTGTCTTCTCTATGATTGTTCCACGACTTTGTTGTCTTCTCTATGATTGTTCTACGGCTTTGCTGTCTTCTCTATGACTGTTCTACGATTGTTCTACGGCTGTTCGGTCTTCTCTATGATTGTACTATGACTGTTCTGTTTTCTCTATAATTGTTCTACAACTGTTCTGTCTACTCTATAATTGTTTTATGATTGTTCTACGACTGTTCTGTCTTCTCTATGATTGTTCTACGACTGTTCTGTCTTCTCTACGATTGTTTTATGATTGTTCTACGACTGTTCTGTCTTCTCTATGATTGTTCCACGACTTTGCTGTCTTCTCTATGATTGTTCTACGACTGTTCTGTCTTCGCTACAATTGTTTTATGATTATTCTACGACTGTTCTGTCTTCTCTATGGTTGTTCTAAGACTTTGCTGTCTTCTCTACGACTGTTCTACGATTGTTCTACGGCTGTTCTGTCTTCTCTATGATTGTACTATGACTGTTCTGTTTTCTCTATAATTGTTCTACGACTGTTCTGTCTTCTCTATAATTGTTTTATGATTGTTCTACGACTGTTCTGCCTTCTCTACCATTGTTTTATGATTGTTCTACGACTGTTCTGTCTTCTCTGATTGTTCTATGACTGTTCTGTCTTCCCTACGATTGTTTTATGATTGTTCTACGACTGTTCTGACTTCTCTATGATTGTTCTACGACTGTTCTGGCTTCTCTACGATTGTTCTAAGACTGTTCTGGCTTCTCTATGATTGTTCTATGACTGTTGTACGATTGTTCTATGACTGTTCTGATTGTTCTCCGACTGTTCTGATTTCTCTATGACTGTTCTATGATTATTCTATGACTGTTCTGGCTTCTCTACGATTGTTATACGACTGTTCTGGCTTCTCTACAATTGTTCTACAACTGTTCTGGCTTCTCTATGATTGTTCTATGACTGTTCTACGACTGTTCTGATTGTTCTCCGACTGTTCTGGCTTCTCTATGATTGTTCTACGACTGTTCTTCAATTTTTCTATGACTGTTCTGATTGTTCTACGACTGTTCTTGCTTCTCTACAATTGTTCTACGACTGTTCTACGATTGTTCTGACTTCTCTACGACTGCTCTACGATTGTTCTACGACTGTTCTGACTTCTCTACGACTGTTCTACAATTGTGCTACAATTGTTCTACGACTGTTCTGAATTCTCTACGACTGTTCTACGATTGTTCTGCGATTGTTCTGCGATTGTTCTGACTTATCTACGACTGTTCTACGATTGCTCTACGACTGTTAAACAACTTTTTTGACTGTAATGAAATGTGTTTGTTTCTTTGACTCTGACTGAATTTTTCCTGTCACCTTCATGGCACCACTCGCCGTTTTCCAGGTTTTGATGCATACTTTACGTCGCGAACACTGGAGAACAACAGGAGGAATGTGTGGTTCGCTGAGTTCTGGGAGGAAAACTTCAACTGTAAACTAATGAGCTCATCCAGGAAAGATGAGAGCAGCAGAAAGTGCACGGGTCAGTCTGTCTGCCTGTGTGTGTGTCTGTCTGCCTTTGTGTGTGTTTGTTAGTTAGATCTTGCCTTCAGGACAGAGGTAAGGGCTCAAAAAGAAGAGGGGGCGCTGTTCTCTACAGCGCCCCCTCTTCCTCTGTGGGGTACTGCAGGGTTTGATTCTTAGGCCTAGTGTGAGATGTTTCTGTTCCGTTGCAGTTATTTGTTTTACCGTCTTTTATGTCTTTATATGTAGTATTAACTTTTATTCTTTAAAACCTTGTATTTATTCTAACTCTTACTTTAGTGTACACTTGAATTAAAGGAATACTTCAACAGAGATTCACCGTCAGTGAAAACATGGCTGCCAGCGGAGACACAAGCAAAAACAGATTTCAAGACCTGTGTAATAAAGTCAGTCAAGTCAAGTCAACGATATCTGAGGAACATGTTCATGTCTTTATCTCTCTGTGAGACAGACTTTCATAAACCACTCACTCTGCCACATCAAAGTCCACAGAGAAAATCTACACACAAAATAAGACATTTATCTATCTATCTATCTATCTATCTATCTATCTATCTATCTATCTATCTATCTATCTATCTCGCTCTCCCTCCCTCCCTCCCTGTCTGTCTGTCTGTCTGTCTATCTAGAACCATGATGTCAGTAGAAACACTGTGTGGTCTCTCTGTCTCAGGTCAGGAGCGCATTGGCATTGACTCTAAATACGAGCAGGAAGGGAAGGTCCAGTTTGTGATAGACGCCGTGTTTGCCATGGCCCACGCACTCCACAACATGCAGAGGGATTTATGTCCAGAAAACTCCGGCATCTGTGCTGAGATGGAACAGGCTGGAGGGAAGAAGCTGCTCAGGTACATCCGCAGTGTCAGTTTCAACGGTGAGTGAAGATGTTTTTATTAAAATCACACAAACCAAAACTGAAGTTAAGACAAAAATTCATGTGACCTCCCCTAAGTCATGTGTACATTAACTTATGTCAAAACAGAGACCGTCGGGTCTGTATTATTTTTTTACTGGGAAAACTTTTCTAGCATTTACATCGCAGTGTGTGCTGCATTTACGTTGTAGTCTCCGCTGCATTTACGTTGTAGTCTCCGCTGCATTAACGTCGGAGTCTCTGCTGCATTCATGTCGTAGTCTCCGCTGCATTAACGTCGTAGTCTTTGCTGCATTCATGTCGTAGTCTCTGCTGCATTCATGTCGTAGTCTCTGCTGCATTTACGTCGTAGTCTCTGCTGCATTTACATCATAGTCTCTGCTGCATTTACGTTGTAGTCTCCGCTGCATTTACGTTGTAGTCTCCGCTGCATTAACGTCGGAGTCTCTGCTGCATTCATGTCGTAGTCTCCGCTGCATTAACGTCGTAGTCTTTGCTGCATTCATGTCGTAGTCTCTGCTGCATTCATGTCGTAGTCTCTGCTGCATTTACGTCGTAGTCTCTGCTGCATTTACATCATAGTCTCTGCTGCATTTACGTTGTAGTCTCCGCTGCATTAACGTCGTAGTCTCTGCTGCATTTACATCATAGTCTCTGCTGCATTTACGTTGTAGTCTCCGCTGCATTAACGTCGTAGTCTCCGCTGCATTAACATCGTAGTCTCTGCTGCATTCATGTCGTAGTCTCTGCTGCATTTAAGTCGTAGTCTCTGCTGCATTTACGTCATAGTCTCTGCTGCATTTATGTCGTAGTCTCCGCTGCATTTATGTCGTAGTCTCTGCTGCATTTACGTCACAGTCTCTGCTGCATTTACGTCGTAGTCTCTGCTGCATTTACGCCGTAGTCTCTGCTGCATTTACGTCACAGTCTCTGCTGCATTTACGTCGTAGTCTCTGCTGCATTTACGCCGTAGTCTCTGCTGCATTTACGCCGTAGTCTCTGCTGCATTTACGTCGCAGTCTCTGCTGTATTCATGTCGTAGTCTCCGCTGCATTTACGTCGCAGTCTCCGCTGCATTTACGCCGTAGTCTCTGCTGCATTTATGTCGTAGTCTCTGCTGCATTCATGTCGTAGTCTCCGCTGCATTTATGTCGTAGTCTCTGCTGCATTTATGTCGTAGTCTCCGCTGCATTTATGTCGTAGTCTCTGCTGCATTCATGTCGTAGTCTCCGCTGCATTTATGTCGTAGTCTCCGCTGCATTTATGTCGTAGTCTCTGCTGCATTCATGTCGTAGTCTCCGCTGCATTTATGTCGTAGTCTCTGCTGCATTCATGTCGTAGTCTCCGCTGCATTTATGTCGTAGTCTCCGCTGCATTTATGTCGTAGTCTCCGCTGCATTTACGTTGTAGTCTCCGCTGCATTTACGTCGTAGTCTCCGCTGCATTTACGTTGTAGTCTCCGCTGCATTTATGTCGTAGTCTCTGCTGCATTCATGTCGTAGTCTCCGCTGCATTTATGTCGTAGTCTCCGCTGCATTTATGTCGTAGTCTCTGCTGCATTCATGTCGTAGTCTCCGCTGCATTTACGTCGCAGTCTCCGCTGCATTTACGCCGTAGTCTCCGCTGCATTTATGTCGTAGTCTCCGCTGCATTTACGCCGTTGTCTCTGCTGCATATACGTTGTAGTCTCTGCTGCATTTATGTCGTAGTCTCTGCTGCATTCATGTCGTAGTCTCCGCTGCATTTATGTCGTAGTCTCCGCTGCATTTATGTCGTAGTCTCTGCTGCATTCATGTCGTAGTCTCCGCTGCATTTATGTCGTAGTCTCTGCTGCATTCATGTCGTAGTCTCCGCTGCATTTATGTCGTAGTCTCCGCTGCATTTATGTCGTAGTCTCCGCTGCATTTACGTTGTAGTCTCCGCTGCATTTACGTCGTAGTCTCCGCTGCATTTACGTTGTAGTCTCCGCTGCATTTATGTCGTAGTCTCTGCTGCATTCATGTCGTAGTCTCCGCTGCATTTATGTCGTAGTCTCCGCTGCATTTATGTCGTAGTCTCTGCTGCATTCATGTCGTAGTCTCCGCTGCATTTACGTCGCAGTCTCCGCTGCATTTACGCCGTAGTCTCCGCTGCATTTATGTCGTAGTCTCCGCTGCATTTACGCCGTTGTCTCTGCTGCATATACGTTGTAGTCTCCGCTGCATTTACGCCGTAGTCTCTGCTGCATTTATGTCATAGTCTCTGCTGCATTCATGTCGTAGTCTCCGCTGCATTTACGCCGTTGTCTCTGCTGCATTTACGTTGTAGTCTCCGCTGCATTTATGTCGTAGTCTCCGCTGCATTTATGTCGTAGTCTCTGCTGCATTCATGTCGTAGTCTCCGCTGCATTTATGTCGTAGTCTCTGCTGCATTCATGTCGTAGTCTCCGCTGCATTTATGTCGCAGTCTCTGATGTATTCATGTCGTAGTCTCCGCTGCATTTACGTCGCAGTCTCCGCTGCATTTACGCCGTAGTCTCTGCTGCATTTATGTCGTAGTCTCTGCTGCATTCATGTCGTAGTCTCCGCTGCATTTATGTCGTAGTCTCTGCTGCATTTATGTCGTAGTCTCTGCTGCATTCATGTCGTAGTCTCCGCTGCATTTATGTCGTAGTCTCTGCTGCATTCATGTCGTAGTCTCCGCTGCATTTATGTCGTAGTCTCCGCTGCATTTATGTCGTAGTCTCTGCTGCATTCATGTTGTAGTCTCCGCTGCATTTATGTCGTAGTCTCTGCTGCATTCATGTCGTAGTCTCCGCTGCATTTACGTCACAGTCTCTGCTGCATTTACGTCGCAGTCTCTGCTGCATTTACGTCGTAGTCTCTGCTGCATTCATGTCGTAGTCTCCGCTGCATTTATGTCGTAGTCTCCGCTGCATTCATGTCGTAGTCTCCGCTGCATTTATGTCGCAGTCTCTGATGTATTCATGTCGTAGTCTCCGCTGCATTTACGTCGCAGTCTCCGCTGCATTTACGCCGTAGTCTCTGCTGCATTTATGTCGTAGTCTCTGCTGCATTCATGTCGTAGTCTCCGCTGCATTTATGTCGTAGTCTCTGCTGCATTTATGTCGTAGTCTCTGCTGCATTCATGTCGTAGTCTCCGCTGCATTTATGTCGTAGTCTCTGCTGCATTCATGTCGTAGTCTCCGCTGCATTTATGTCGTAGTCTCCGCTGCATTTATGTCGTAGTCTCTGCTGCATTCATGTTGTAGTCTCCGCTGCATTTATGTCGTAGTCTCTGCTGCATTCATGTCGTAGTCTCCGCTGCATTTACGTCACAGTCTCTGCTGCATTTACGTCGCAGTCTCTGCTGCATTTACGTCGTAGTCTCCGCTGCATTTACGCCGTAGTCTCTGCTGCATTACCCATAACTCTAACCCTTATGACGTAGTCTCTGCTGCATTTACGTCGTAGTCTCTGCTGCATTACCCAAAACCCTAACCCTTATGACGTAGTCTCTGCTGCATTTACGTCGCAGTCTCCGCTGCATTTACGTCGTAGTCTCCGCTGCATTTACGTCGTAGTCTCTGCTGCATTACCCATAACTCTAACCCTTATGACGTAGTCTCTGCTGCATTTACGCCGCAGTCTCTGCTGCACTACAACGTAAATGCAGCGGAGACTACGATGTAAATGCAGCGGAGACTACATGACGTAGTCTCTGCTGCATTTACGCCGTAGTCTCTGCTGCATTTACGTCGCAGTCTCCGCTGCATTTACGTCGCAGTCTCCGCTGCATTCATGTCGTAGTCTCCGCTGCATTTATGTCGTAGTCTCCGCTGCATTTACGCCGTTGTCTCTGCTGCATATACGTTGTAGTCTCCGCTGCATTTATGTCGTAGCCTCCGCTGCATTTACGTCGTAGTCTCCGCTGCATTCACGTCATAGTCTCCGCTGCATTTATGTCGTAGTCTCTGCTGCATTTACGCCGTAGTCTCCACTGCATTTACTTTGTGGTCTCCGCTGCATTTACGCCGTAGTCTCTGCTGCATTTATGTCATAGTCTCTGCTGCATTCATGTCGTAGTCTCCGCTGCATTTACGCCGTTGTCTCTGCTGCATTTACGTTGTAGTCTCCGCTGCATTAACGTCGTAGTCTCCGCTGTATTAACATCGTAGTCTCTGCTGCATTCATGTCGTAGTCTCTGCTGCATTTAAGTCGTAGTCTCTGCTGCATTTACGTCATAGTCTCTGCTGAATTTATGTCGTAGTCTCCGCTGCATTTATGTCGTAGTCTCTGCTGCATTTACGTCACAGTCTCTGCTGCATTTACGTCGTAGTCTCTGCTGCATTTACGCCGTAGTCTCTGCTGCATTTACGTCACAGTCTCTGCTGCATTTACGTCGTAGTCTCTGCTGCATTTACGCCGTAGTCTCTGCTGCATTTACGTCGCAGTCTCCGCTGCATTTACGTTGTAGTCTCCGCTGCATTTACGTTGTAGTCTCTGCTGCATTCACGTCGTAGTCTCCGCTGCATTTATGTCGTAGTCTCTGCTGCATTTACGCCGTTGTCTCTGCTGCATTTACGTCGCAGTCTCCGCTGTATTCATGTCGTAGTCTCCGCTGCATTTACGTCGCAGTCTCCGCTGCATTTACGCCGTAGTCTCTGCTTCATTTATGTCATAGTCTCCGCTGCATTCATGTCGTAGTCTCCGCTGCATTTATGTCGTAGTCTCCGCTGCATTTACGCCGTTGTCTCTGCTGCATTTACGTTGTAGTCTCCGCTGCATTTACGTCGTAGTCTCCGCTGCATTTACGTCGTAGTCTCCGCTGCATTCACGTCGTAGTCTCCGCTGCATTTATGTCGTATTCTCTGCTGCATTTACGCCGTAGTCTCTGCTGCATTTACGCCGTAGTCTCTGCTGCATTTACGCCGTAGTCTCTGCTGCATTTACGTCGCAGTCTCTGCTGTATTCATGTCGTAGTCTCCGCTGCATTTACGTCGCAGTCTCCGCTGCATTTACGCCGTAGTCTCTGCTGCATTTATGTCGTAGTCTCTGCTGCATTCATGTCGTAGTCTCCGCTGCATTTATGTCGTAGTCTCTGCTGCATTTATGTCGTAGTCTCCGCTGCATTTATGTCGTAGTCTCTGCTGCATTCATGTCGTAGTCTCCGCTGCATTTATGTCGTAGTCTCCGCTGCATTTACGTCGCAGTCTCCGCTGCATTTACGTCGTAGTCTCCGCTGCATTTACGTCGTAGTCTCTGCTGCATTACCCATAACTCTAACCCTTATGACGTAGTCTCTGCTGCATTTACGTCGTAGTCTCTGCTGCATTTACGTCGCAGTCTCCGCTGCATTTACGTCGCAGTCTCCGCTGCATTCATGTCGTAGTCTCCGCTGCATTTATGTCGTAGTCTCCGCTGCATTTACGCCGTTGTCTCTGCTGCATATACGTTGTAGTCTCCGCTGCATTTACGTCGTAGTCTCCGCTGCATTCACGTCATAGTCTCCGCTGCATTCACGTCATAGTCTCCGCTGCATTTATGTCGTAGTCTCCGCTGCATTTACGCCGTAGTCTCTGCTGCATTTATGTCATAGTCTCTGCTGCATTCATGTCGTAGTCTCCGCTGCATTTACGCCGTTGTCTCTGCTGCATTCACGTCGTAGTCTCCGCTGCATTTATGTCGTAGTCTCTGCTGCATTTACGCCGTAGTCTCTGCTGCATTTACGCCGTAGTCTCTGCTGCATTTACGTCGCAGTCTCCGCTGCATTTACGCCGTAGTCTCTGCTGCATTTATGTCACAGTCTCCGCTGCATTCATGTCGTAGTCTCCGCTGCATTTATGTCGTAGTCTCCGCTGCATTTACGCCGTTGTCTCTGCTGCATTTACGTTGTAGTCTCCGCTGCATTTACGTTGTAGTCTCCGCTGCATTTACGTCGTAGTCTCCGCTGCATTTACGTCGTAGTCTCCGCTGCATTCACGTCATAGTCTCCGCTGCATTTATGTCGTAGTCTCTGCTGCATTTACGCCCTAGTCTCCACTGCATTTACTTTGTAGTCTCCGCTGCATTTACGTTGTAGTCTCCGCTGCATTTACGTTGTAGTCTCCGCTGCATTTACGTCGTAGTCTCTGCTGCATTCACGTCGTAGTCTCCGCTGCATTTATGTCGTAGTCTCTGCTGCATTTACGCCGTAGTCTCTGCTGCATTTACGCCGTAGTCTCTGCTGCATTTACGTCGCAGTCTCTGCTGTATTCATGTCGTAGTCTCCGTTGCATTTACGCCGCAGTCTCCGCTGCATTTACGCCGTAGTCTCTGCTGCATTTATGTCGTAGTCTCTGCTGCATTCATGTCGTAGTCTCCGCTGCATTTATGTCGTAGTCTCTGCTGCATTTATGTCGTAGTCTCTGCTGCATTCATGTCGTAGTCTCCGCTGCATTTATGTCGTAGTCTCTGCTGCATTCATGTCGTAGTCTCCGCTGCATTTACGCCGTAGTCTCTGCTGCATTTATGTCATAGTCTCCGCTGCATTCATGTCGTAGTCTCCGCTGCATTTATGTCGTAGTCTCTGCTGCATTTATGTCATAGTCTCTGCTGCATTCATGTCGTAGTCTCCGCTGCATTTATGTCGTAGTCTCTGCTGCATTCATGTCGTAGTCTCCGCTGCATTTATGTCGTAGTCTCCGCTGCATTTATGTCGTAGTCTCCGCTGCATTCATGTCGTAGTCTCCGCTGCATTTACGTCACAGTCTCTGCTGCATTTACGTCGCAGTCTCCGCTGCATTTACGTCGTAGTCTCTGCTGCATTACCCATAACCCTAACCCTTATGACGTAGTCTCTGCTGCATTTACGTCGCAGTCTCCGCTGCATTTACGTGGTAGTCTCTGCTGCATTACCCTAACCCTAACCCCTATGCCGTTGTCTCTGCTGCATTTACGTCGCAGTCTCCGCTGCATTTACGTTGTAGTCTCCACTGCATTACCGATAACCCTAACTCTTATGACGTAGTCTCTGTTGCATTTATGTTGTAGTCTCTGCTGCATTACCCGTAACCCTAACTCTTATGACGTAGTCTCTGTTGCATTTACGTTGTAGTCTCTGCTGCATTACCCATAACCCTTACTCTTACGCCGTAGTCTCCACTGCATTTACTTTGTAGTCTCCGCTGCATTTACGTCGTAGTCTACGCTGCATTTATGTCGTAGTCTCTGCTGCATTCATGTCGTAGTCTCCGCTGCATTTACGTCACAGTCTCTGCTGCATTTACGTCGCAGTCTCCCCTGCATTTACGTCGTAGTCTCTGCTGCATTACCCATAACCCTAACCCTTATGACGTAGTCTCTGCTGCATTTACGTTGCAGTCTCCGCTGCATTTACGTCGTAGTCTCCGCTGCATTAACGTCGTAGTCTCTGTTGCATTTACGTTGTAGTCTCTGCTGCATTTACGTCATAGTCTGTGCTGCATTTACGTCATAGTCTCTGCTGCATTTATGTCGTAGTCTCCGCTGCATTTATGTCGTAGTCTCTGCTGCATTTACGTCATAGTCTCCGCTGCATTCATGTCGTAGTCTCCGCTGCATTTATGTCGTAGTCTCCGCTGCATTTACGTCGTAGTCTCTGCTGCATTTATGTCGTAGTCTCTGCTGCATTCATGTCGTAGTCTCTGCTGCATTTATGTCGTAGTCTCTGCTGCATTTACGTCGTAGTCTCTGCTGCATTACCCATCACCATAACCCTTATGACGTAGTCTCTGCTGCATTTACGTTGTAGTCTCTGCTGCATTTACGTCGTAGTCTCTGCTGCATTTACGTCGTAGTCTCTGCTGCATTTACATTGTAGTCTCTGCTGCATTTACATTGTAGTCTCTGCTGCATTTACATTGTAGTCTCTGCTGCATTTAAGTCGTAGTCTCTGCTGCATTTACGTCGTAGTCTCTGCTGCATTTACATTGTAGTCTCTGCTGCATTTACATTGTAGTCTCTGCTGCATTTACATTGTAGTCTCTGCTGCATTTATGACATAAACGTCGCTCAGCTGTGTCCTCGCCACAGGAAGTGCTGGTACTGCAGTGACCTTTAATCGTAACGGTGACGCTCCCGGATGTTACGACCTTTTCCAGTTCCAGAGGAACAACATGACGGGTCCAGGTTACCGTGTGATCGGACAGTGGACGGAGACGTTGCAGCTCAACGTGAGTCAAACACACGTAACCCGGTCGAGTGAACACATGATCTTTACATACATTCATGTTAAAGGAACAGTTGAGGGTTTTCCAGTATAACATTTACTATAACTCTCATATTTGGTGATTCTACTCTGATTAAACTGAATGTTGCTGTGTAGTCAGCACTGTCTGTGCTGGGAGCGCCCCCTGCTGCTGAGAAACAGAAGTTAAATCACTGAACTAAAGAACACAAACACACAACTGTGTGTCCTCATGTGTCCTCACATGTCCTCGTCTTTGTCTCTGGCCTCAGCAGCAATGACGCTGTGTAACTCCACTGCTTCTGAATGCACAGCCACGTCTCTGCTTCTTCACACACTAAATAATTCACCACAGCAGCCGCTGCTGAACCAGCTGCTCTGTGTGTGTGAGTGAGCCTGAGTGTGTGTGTTTGTGAGTGTCTGTGTGTGTGTGTGTGTGTGTGGGTGGGAGATTTGTGTGTGTGTGTGTGAGTGTCTGTGTGTGTGTGTGTGTGTGTGCGTGTGTGTGTGTGTGTGTGGAAGATTTGTGTGTGTGTGTGAGATTTGTGTGAGATGTGTGTGTGTGTGTGTGAGATTTGTGTGTGTGTGTGTGTGAGATTTGTGTGAGATGTGTGTGTGTGTGTGTGTGAGATTTGTGTGTGTGTGTGTGTGTGTGTGTTGGATGGTCGTCAGTAAACACAGAACAGCTGATCCACAGGAAAAACACTGGTTGATTAAATGAGTTGTGAAAAAGTCAAAAGCTGCAGCTGTTCTTTGTTCTAACGACTTAAACTTCACACCGTGTTTTAAACGTCTTCTTATCAGTGAACAACGTTTATTTTATAAAAACCACAAAGAACGTTTCTTTAAAAAAGCTCAAACTGCAGCAAATTGTTTTGTTTACACGAGAAATCATGACAATCGTACAGTAGACCACGCCCCCTGACCTTCTGAACCTAGACACACACACGCACGCACACACGCACACACACACATGTTGGACATTCATGACTTGAGGGGACATTGCATTGACTTACATTAATTTCCTGGAGATTTACTCTAACCTTAACCACAATTACAACTGGCCTAATCCTAACCCTAACCCTAACTTTACCCTAACCTTAAAACATATCTTCACCTTAAATGTAGTCATTTTCGTTGTGGGGGCTTGATTTCACACACACACAGACACACAGACACACAAGCACATACACATGCACACACACACACACACACACTCACTCACTCCTTAATGCCGCCTGCAGTGACATCAAAGCTTTATCGACAACCTGGTCTGACAATAGAGCAGCAGTCTGTCTGCCACTGATAAGACCAGTGAGTGAGAGAGAGAGAGAGAGAAAGAGAGACAGAGAGAGAGGGAGACAGAAAGAGAGACAGAGATTTGATTTTTTAATCAACTTTATTTTTCCGTTCTCTTTTCAAAAATCATCTAAATGTAATATATATGAACATTACACTCTTAAATAAATAAATAAAAATAAATAAAAACTTCACATGAGCACATCTCCCAACTGCAATGTGTGGTTTTCCACTGAACACAACGCCTGATTAAAACATCAAACCTGCTGGAAAGAGTCCAGATCTCCTGCTGCTTTGAAATAGTTAACATCAATGAGGAGTCTGGACTTGATCATATTGGTACACACTAGGGCTGTAACAATATGCAATATGAAACCGAAATCGCGACACTCAGATCCACGATCTGTCAGACCTGAGACTCCACTCTAGCTCGGCCACCAGATGGAGACATTCTGCGCATCCAAGACTCAACCAAGTGCAATCAAGCCAGAATGAATTCACCTGCTCCCCATGTGACACCAGGAGGAGCATTTAAGCAGAGTAGAGACTCTCCCTCAGTGCTCAGACATGATCAACTGTTGGCGTGGATCTACCTCCTGCGTTGGGGACCTCACTCTCTGGGAAACTCTATTTGGAACTAACCTCCTGTGGATTACTTGTTTTGTAAACTTTTGAGCGTCCTTTTCCTGGAACTCCTTTGGTTGAGATAGTGACTCTTTAAGTTTTTGTTTGTTGAATGCTCAAACACCTTTGGTTGAGACACTGACTCGTCAAGCCTTGCTTGCTCATGTTCAAACCTTTTTAGTTGTGAATTTAAGTTGACGTTTGTCCCGAGTGCACAATAAACTGTGGAACTTTCTCAAGACCCTCTCTGTCTGCATTTGTGCTCAGAAACCCTTGTCGTGACACGATCCTGTGTCGCGGTGTGAGAAGGCAGAATCGCGACACACCCCTTCCAACTCCCAGAGTTATCCCTCCCGTTCAGAATCATGTGACGACTGCCTGCAAAAGTTGCGCTAAGAAGAACGTGAGGAAACATGGCAACCAACCCAGAAATAGCGGATCCTCCGTTTTCATTTAAGTCAGCAGTATGGCAACATTTCGGCTAACCTGGTGGAGATAAAGGACGGCAATTGTGTAGTCGACAAGTCCCACACAATTTGCCGTAAGTGCTTTAAGTGACAACAGATAACGCCAGAAACATTGCCAATGCTGTCGAAGCGGCCGGATTTTCACAGCATATACGATGCTTTGCTCACACTGTTAATCTGGCTGCGCAGAGAGCGATGGGCGTTCACCAGATGTCCCGACTCCTCGGCAGAGTGAGGAAAGTTGTCACGTTTTTCCACCGCAGCACAACAGCTGCAGCTGTGTTGAAGGAGAAACAGGTGATGCTACAGCTGCCCTTACACAAGCTGGTCACTGCAGGTGACATTGTCACAGCACAGAGAGCAAGCCTCCTCTTCTGAAGAAGAAGAAGAAGAAGAATTTTCAACTCCCTTAAATCAACTCCACAACGTGTTTGGTTTTCTTAAGAGAAAGAAGTTGTTTATTTGTTTAATGTTTACTTACTTGATTTGTGGTTTGCAGCACAGGCAGTAAGCCTCAGTTACCTCAGTGTGAAACAGTAGCCATTTAATTTAAATAAATCGTGATACAAATCAAATCATGGGTCAAAAATTGTGATACGAATCGAATCGTGGGTTTGGTGTATCGTTACAGCCCTAGTACACACAGTGACAGGTTCAACAATAAAACCATCCTCCACCTTTCTCCTTCGTCTAAAATACACGGCCATCTTGGCCTGCCCTAAAACAAAGTTTAAAAGCTGGCATTTGTCCTTGTGTTGGCGTGTGTATTTAAAACCCAGAATAAAAAGCTGCTTGGTAAAAACCTCTCCACATTTGGTAAAAACAGTTTGTAAAAACAGAAACAAGGGTAAAAGACGAAGACATAAAAACAGTGAAACACAGTCTCTCTTTGGTCGCAGTAGGGGCACTTGTCCTCTACTGCCGGGTTTATAATGGACACAAAGGAGTTCACTGCAACGACCCCATGGAAGACTCTCCAGTGAAGGTCTGCATGTCTGCATGAGAGTGGAGGTTTGTAGAAGAACCTCCACTCCGGTCTGGCTGCAGGAGTCAGTTGCAGATATCTCCTCCATGGGGTGTCAGGACTTTTGTCCAGTTTTGTCCGGTTTATTGCTTTCACCATCATTCTGTAAAAAATGTTTCCTGTGGTACCATCCAGTGGTGCGAGGTGTGGCTGTTCCATTAAAATCCCAGAGCAGTCTTTAAAATCCGATGCCAGGAAAACGGCAGGAAAAGGATCGTCATCCGTCACTGTTGGATTAAAAGAGGAGTTTAAAAGCAGGCGGTCGTGTCCTGTGAGTCTCTGCTTCCAGTGTTCCAGGAGTTTCTGTGTGACCCTCACTGACGTTAGTCCCAGCTGGGCAGCGAGTCCAGAGGGGTCATCCATCCGGGGGCCCAGTCAGTGCCACCACCTGTCCCAGAGTAACGATCCCCGCAGTCTGCAACCTTGTGGTCAGACTCTGACCTTCCAAGCTGGGAAGGTCCGGCCGGGTCCCCCACATGACCGGCTCCTGGAGGATCCAGTACAGGTAGTCCGTCTGCTCTCTCCTCTCTTTCTTCAGCAGGTTCCACACTCTAAAAACACTTTTATAAAAAGCAGGTAAAGGAGATGTGCTCATGTTTGGTATGTTTATTAAAAACAAATTAAAATCCTGACCAAGGCCTTTAAAACCCTGCAGAATGCAGCGGGACAGGGGTCTCCACAGAGTGTCCTTTGGCCAGGTCAGCAGTCTTTGAATAAACTGGAGGCGGAAAGCCGCGCCCCTGCTGGCCAGATGGACCAGGCCTTGCCCCCCCCCCCCCCCCCAGAGTGTCCTGTTTTTACCTAAAGAAGTTAGGTAAAAACAGGACACTCTGTGGGACCCAGTGCAACTTGTCCCAAATAAAATCAACTAAAACAGACTGAATGTTTGACAGGAGAGAAACCGGAGGATCGACGCAGGCCAGCCGGTGCCACAGGGAGGATGAGACCAGGTTATTTGCTATCAAGGTTCGGCCTCTATATGACATTTTTGGGAGTAGCCACCTCCACTTCTCCAGCCGACCCTTGACAAGCTCTAGGACATTGTCCCAGTTCTTATTTTTATTGGTCTCATCCCCCAGGAAGACCCCAAGGTATCTGAAACCTCCCTTTTTCCACTGTAGGCCACCAGGCAGCCCCCGCCAACCCCCACGCTCCCCTCCAGCCATCAGAGCCTCGCATTTCCCCCAGTTCACTTGAGCAGATGAAATAAAACCAAAGTCTTTCACAGTGTTAGTTAAAATGTCAATATCTTTTTGTGACTTAACTAAAACAATGACATCATCTGCGTACACAGACAGTTTAAAAGACACGGGACACTGGGGGAAAAACACACCTGTAAGCTTAGTTCTGAGTTTGTGGAGCAGAGGCTCGATGGCTATTGAATATAACATCCCAGAGAGAGAGCAGCCCTGCCTTACCCCTCTCTGGATCTCAAAAGGTGCGCTCAGCCCGCCGTTAATTTTCAGAGAGCTCGCAATGTCACTATAGAGAACCCGGACCATGGCTATGAAGTCAGGGCTGAACCCAAAAGCAGCCAGAGTCTGCCACAGGTACTGGTGTTCAACCTGGTCGAAAGCCTTTTCTTGGTCTATTGAAATCAGACCAGTCTCTATACCCAATGAACTGGAGAGCTCCAAGACATCTCAAATTAAAGTGACGTTGTCATTGATTAGCCTGCCGGGCACACAGTAGGTCTGGTCAGGGTGGATGATGGATGCCATCACCTCTCTCAGTCTAAGAGAGAGCAGGGTTATTGCAGCCCTCCTGCAGCTCAGAGGCAGTCTGCTGGTCTTCAGGCTTACGTTTACTACCTCTAGTAGATCTGGTCCTAATGTGGACCAGAAAGACTTGTAAAAGTCTGCAGGAAGGTCGTCCATGCCAGGAGCTCTGCCACTCTGCAGGCTCATAGTGGCAGTGTGGAGCTCCTGCAGCGTCATCTCTGCTGCCAGCTCGCTGTTGTCAGCCTCGCTGACCTGAGGGAGACCGCTGAGGAAGCTACTGTGCACATCTGGATTATGTGTTCACTCACTCTTAAAGAGTTTTCTGGAAGCCGCTACCCGTTCGAAAAAATGATCACTAAAACCCACGGGCTGAATAAAACACCTCTTAAAAATATTTAAATGGTGTTTAAAACAATAAAAGCGGTCCAGTCTGGCCAGAGATAAATCCCCTCCCTGCTGTGGCTCCAGGTGTACTGTCTGTGCTGAGGGTTAAAAACCCTCCACACATCACTCAGCTCCTGGTTCTCCATCAGCTGTCTGAGTGTGTGAGATGAAGGAGGGTGTGGCTCAGGATAGTTCCTGTCTAGGGTTGGATCTTCTGTGCAGTTAAAATCCCCCCCTAAAAACATAAAACCATCATCCTCACAGTTCTTAACACAGTCACTTAAAATGTTTAAAAAAGCTACCCTGTCCACTGCATTAGTGGGAGTGTAGACATTTAAAAACACCAGTTGAACATTTTCAAAGACAGCTTTGACTTTCAATAAAACCCCTGGAATTACTTCATCCACAGTAAAAGAAAAAGGTAAAAAGCTCTGAGCAAATAAAATCCCCACTCCTCCACTCAGACTGGACCTGTGGCTTAAAACCACCTCCCCTTTAAAATCCCTTTTCCAGTCACTTTCATTGTCTACAGTGCTGTGAGTTTCCTAGCAAACATGACATCAATTCTTTTAGTCTCCATCAGTTTAAAAAGAGCGGCTCGTTTAAAATCAGACCTGGCCCCGTTCAGGTTTAAGGTGCTGATGTTAAAATCACACATAGATAAAAAAAGAACAGCAGTAAAAAAAGCAGTCAATAGAAGGTAAAAACATCTAAAAATCATCATCATTCTTGATTTGGGTTTTCACCTTCAGTATTAACTTTTTTAATCTAAATATTTCCTGTTCTGTTAAAACCTCCTCCCCACAGCTCTTCCTGGTGAGCTGCCTGGCTGAATTAATAAATAATTGTAGGTCAGGAAAGACCTCACTCATTAGGCAGCCTGGCTCCTTTAGTTTGCTCCAGGAAGGCTTTAATTCTCTCTGGAGGGTATTTACCCTGAGAGTCCAGCTGAGTCAGGAGAACATCACTATCTGACTCAGTGGACTCAGTCTGGGAACTTGTTTTCTTTACTTTGCTGTTCTTTTTTCCAGATTCAAAGTTCTTTCTTTTCTGCGATATTTTGAGGAGATCGTCATCTGACATATCCTCCTCCATCATCTGTTCAACCATGTCACTTTCAACCCAGTTATCTACGAAATGGTTGCTTCAGGAGTCAGAGTCTCAGTAACCACAGGGACCGACGCCGCAGAAGGATTCCCCTCGACAGACGGCCCCACTGGAGCAGAAAAAAACGGCCTTGCGGCAACAACGGGAGTGCCCCACACAGTAATCGGCGCGAGCGGATCTCCCCCTGTAGCCGCAGCAACGGACGGATCTCCACCTAAAGCCGCAGCAACGGGTGGATCTCCCCCCGGAGCCACAGCAACGGGTGGATCTCCACCAGAAGCCGCAGCAACGGGCGGATCTCCCCCCGAAGCCGCAGCAACAGGTGGATCTCCACCAGAAGCCGCAGCAACAGGTGGATCTCCACCAGAAGCCGCAGCAACGGACGGATCTCCACCTGAAGCCGCAGTAACGGGCGGATCTCCCCCCGGAGCCGCAGCAACGGGCGGATCCCCACCAGAAGCCGCAGCAACGGGCGGATCTACCCCCCGGAGCAGCCCGCCGCGCTCCGCTCTTGCCCCATCCCTCGGGCAAGAGCGGACCAGATGCCCCTGGCCCCCACAACCAAAACATTTTATCATTTCCGAGGAAACGAAAACCACATAATTAAAACCATCAACTTTAAAAGAGAAAGACAGACTCAGATCGGTGTTTCTTTCTTTAAGGATCATAAAAACCTGTCTCCTGTGACACACAACATGTTTGAGTTTCGGAGATTTACATCCCAGTGAAACCATCCTGATTGGGGATACGATGTGTCCGTATCTACAGAGCTCCTTCACTAACAATTCATTCTTAATGAACGGGGGAGATTTGAGATCATTATTTTTGTAGCAGGGTTGACGAGAGGTGAGACGGGAGTGAAGGTGTCTCGGATAACTACTCCCCTCTCCACCACCTCGCTAACCTTAGCCGTACTGTCCAGAAATAACACGATGGCCCCTTTCATCCATGAGCCAGACTTCACGCTGTCACACCCGACCACCTCTCCCACAGTCAGCCCTGCCTCCTCCACCGAGCACTGCACTGCGGGGAAAAGCTTGATCGCATGTCTGCGAGTCAGCTTCTCAAACTCCGCAGGTGCAGCCTCCGCCACCAGCATTGTGCCACATAGAGCACGCTGCCCCTCACAAACAATTACACACACACACAAAAACAGCCCTGATAACAACAAGGGATAAAATAAAGACTCATAAACACACTCACACCGACAAAAAAGAAAATGGTTTTCTCAAAACTTACGAAAAGTTGAAACAAAAACCACACGCTCTCAGCTCCTTACTCACACACCACCTCAGAGAGAGAGAGAGAGAGAGAGTGAAAGAGACAGAGACAGAGACAGAGAAAGACTTTGGTGTGGGAGAGTGAGTGGTTTATAAACACATTCGTGTTGGAAAAGTGAAACAAAGACATAAACGTGACGTAGACATCGTAGATTTATTATTATCCTTTAACACGTGTCTATTGAAACATGATCTACATATAAGTTAACATAGGTAAACAGGATGTTTACGTTCCCGTGTTGATGCTTGTCTCTGCAGATGAAGGACATGCAGTGGCCCGGTGGTGAGCACGATGTTCCCAGCTCCATGTGCAGCCTCCCATGTCAGACAGGTGAGAGGAAGAAGGTGGTGAAAGGGATGTCTTGTTGTTGGCACTGCGAGCTCTGCGACGGTTACCACTACCAGTTCAATGAGTTCACCTGTAAACGCTGCCCCTACAACATGAGGCCCAACAACAACCGCACGGCCTGTCAGTTCATCCCCATCACCAGCCTGGAGTGGCACTCGCCCTGGGCCGTCATCCCCGTCTTCCTGGCCATGATTGGAATCACCACCACCATTTTTGTCATGACTACGTTCGTACGCTACAACGACACGCCGATCGTGCGAGCATCGGGCCGGGAGCTGAGCTACGTCCTGCTGACTGGTATATTTTTGTGTTACATCATCACCTTCCTCATGATCGCCAGGCCGGATGTGGGCGTGTGCTCGTTCCGCAGGATCTTCCTGGGTCTGGGCATGTGCATCAGCTACGCAGCGCTCCTCACCAAAACCAACCGCATCTACCGGATCTTCAAGCAGGGGAAGAAGTCGGTGACGGCACCGAGGCTGATCAGCCCGACCTCACAGTTAGCCATCACCTCCAGCCTCATCTCCGTGCAGCTGCTGGGCGTCCTCGTCTGGTTCGGTGTGGATCCGCCCAACACCGTCGTTGACTACGAGAAGACCCTTAACCCCGCCCACGCCCATGGCGTGTTGAAATGTGACATCACAGACCTGCAGATCATCTGCTCGTTGGGTTACAGTATCTTACTCATGGTGACATGTACGGTTTATGCCATAAAGACGCGCAGCGTCCCCGAGAGCTTTAACGAGGCCAAGCCCATCGGCTTCACCATGTACACCACCTGCATCGTGTGGCTGGCCTTCATTCCGATCTTCTTTGGAACAGCACAGTCTGCGGCGAAGGTAAGAGTGAGTGAGTGAGTGAAACTAAAGTTCCATGTGACTCTGGTCTTTATAACAAATGATTAACTAAAACATAATCAACCACTTCTTCTTCTTCTTACACCTATAAAGTCACATTACTTCCACCTTGTGGAATTAGAAAACTCCTACACTACCATATCTACATCATACCTCCAAAAACAAACTCATGAGAGCATGTGCAAAAAATGCTGCTCCTCAGATTGTTGAGCTTAGAGGAGGAGCTACGAGATTCATTTAATAGTCATTCGAAAAAGAAGTCATTCTTCAACAAACATTCAGTGAGCTGACCAATTCATTCATCATTATCCATGAGTTGATGAGGCCGTCGGACGCCGGCGCAGTTTCTATAGAACATAAAACATGAAAACAGCTGAGGCTCACTGTCATTGAAAACATGGATGAAAAACAGATTTGATCCACTAAACAAAAGGCTTGTGTCATAAAATCTGCTTCAGTTTAAGTCTACGATATATTAGGAATATGTTCACGTTTTTATCTCACTGTTAGACAACAGGAAACTCAAGTTTGTTAAGTTTTTTCCTGTGAGCTAAAATCACTGATTTTCTCTCAACAGCTCCTGTCTTTGCTGGATTAATGTTGGCATGTCTCTAATCTCATCACATGACAAATTCACTCTCACTGTCACTGGGACGCATCATCAGTCATGTGACTAAACTAAAGTGATCTATTAAAACAACATGACTCCACCCCTTCTTCTGACTTCTCCTCCGCAGCTGTACATCCAGACGACCACGCTGACCATCTCCATGAACCTGAGCGCGTCCGTAGCTCTGGGGCTGCTCTACATGCCCAAAGTCTACGTCATCATCTTCCACCCAGAGCTCAACGTACAGAAGAGGAAACGCTCGTTCAAGGCCGTTGCCACAGCCGCCACCATGTCGTCCAGACTGTCGCACAAAGTCAGCGAGCGACCCAACGGAGAGGCCAAGACAGAGCTGTGTGAGAACATGGAGGCCATCATTGAGTCACATGATATCTGAAGGGGACAGAGATGAAACATGATGACATCACCATGTATAACATCCGATAATAATCCACGAGTAACTGACTGAGGTACTAATGTAATTCATGTTTAATCATCACTTTTTAACAAGAAGCAGCTGTTTCAAGTGTTAAAAGCCCACATAGACCGGAAGCTCCAATTAACGCTGCGTTTGTGTGTGTATCTGCGTCATTACCTCGTTTATGAAACCCTAAAGTTTCAGAACAAACAGTTCAGCCACTGCTGAGAAAATAGTGTTGTATTGTTTTCCTGGGCTCTGCGAAGCGGATCGGCACTTCCTTAATTTGATGTCGTCATCAGAAATCCTCACCACTCCTCTCACCACTGTAGCGCCTCCTGGTGCGGGCACTAGTCCGGGCACATCCGGTTGCGTACATTCAACCGCAGAAGAAGAAGAACTACTCTCGTTGTAGCTGCTGAGATGCAGAGCATCCACCGTGCCAGAGGGGGAGCTGTGTATCTGAGAGCTGGCCTATCTATTACGTCACTTTCAGGTACCTGGCCAATCACAGGACAGTAGGAAAGTTCTCTTTGGCTGGCCAATCACAACACAGTCCACATTCTGGGGGTGTGGTTTTGGTCTAACTGACTGTACTTAGTAGCTAACAAGATGCTGTCTAACTTCAAACTAACTTCAACTTAACTTAACTGCTGCTTAACTGTGTATGTGGAATAAACCTTCAGAAAGACAGTCGAGTTGTGCCCGCCGTACTTGTTCTGGTTACCCTTTCCAGAAGGGAGCATTGAGCTGGAAAGACCAGCCAGCAGAAATCTGGACATCCATAACTAACATATATGTGTGATACAAGCATTCTATGTCGCCTTTAACTCTCAGTTAGCTCCCAGCTAACTCTCAACTAACTGTTAACTCAAAACTAACTAATTTAACTTGCAGTTGCCTCTCAAGTGACTTAGTTGACTCACTTAACTCTCAACTAACTGTTAACTCACAACTAACTAATTTAACTTGTAGTTGCCTCTCAAGTGACTTAGTTGACTCACTTAACGCTCAACTATTAACCCTAACCCTACCCTACTATCAGCTAACTCACAGTTAACTATCACTTGACTCTCAACTAACTGTTAACTCTCACTCAACTCACTTCATTTTTAATTAACTCAGTTAATTATCACTGACTCAACTAACTCTCAGTTAACTCAACTAACTCTCATTTAATTCTCAACTAACTCTCATTTAATTCTCAACTAACACAGTTAATTATCAACTAACATTAACTCCCAACTAACTCAACTAACTCTCAGTTAACTCACAACAAACTCTTTAGCTAACTTGAAAATAACTCTCAGCTAACCCTAAAGTTACTCTGAACTATCTCTCAGTTAACTCATAACTACGTTAGCTAACCCTAAGATAACTCTCAGCTTACTCTCAACTAAGTCTGGGCTACTCCAAACCCTGGGTTTGAGTTAGTATTAAACTAATTTGATGCTAACAGTGCACTACTATGATTAACTCTGAGGGTAGTGTGGACTAGACAAGCTAACTACTAAAGCAGTTAAAACCCTGAGCACATTTTGGGTGAATTTGAGGCTAACACAGAGCTTACTCTGGACTATCACAGCGTTAGCAACAAAGTAATTCTTGACAAGAATGACTCTAAGTGAACTTTGAACTAATGGCTAATGTAAGGCTAACTGTGGACATGGTAATTCTGCAGAAACTGCTCCCGAACCGAATCATTTAGGATAAAATCAGTATTAGCTAACTGTGCTAACTGTTGTTGTAGCAGCACAAGATTAACAAAGTTACTGCAGCAGAGTCAAGATGTTATTTGAACTGTTTTTCTATTCCTTCACAGTCAATAATACACTATTGTAGGTCGTGTGACTTGTTAATTACCCCAACAGCGGAACGACTTTTAAGCCAGAAGAAACGTTTATTTTGTTTGATTTGTTACATTTACATTTCAAAATGAATTTGCTGCTTCCAGCTGCAACATGTCCCTCCTCCATTGTGTATTGGATAAGATTTGCTGCTGGTGTGCAAAGAATTGTGGGATAAATTCCTTCACTCAGCAGCCACTGAGAGGCTCCTCCCACAGGCGGAGCCATATTGGCTACCAACAATTTCCTCACAGGAAACAGTTTCCTCTTCATGTAGAAAGTCTATTGTTGACCTTTTTGTTGACCTGTGTGTTGACCTCTGCCCTCTCGTTTTCAGCAGTGAAGAAGAGACGCGTGAATGACGACCTTGTGATGTAACAGCACAGAGACGGTGAGACGGTGAGACGTGTCTTCTGCTCACAGACCTGCTTCACGTCAGACGCTGCAGCAAAGCATCATGGGACTTGTCCTCTGGAGCCCACAGATGCTGTGACGTCGTTTAGAGAATGACAAAAAAGGGTCACATAGGGTCACGTATTTCCCAACATGCCCCCGCCCGCTGGAGCCACGCCTCCTGTTGTCTTGTCTTCTGATGTACTTGCAACCGTGTGTTCATGTTTCTGTGTCGTTAATGTTTGTTTTTATCCATGATGTTGATGATGAAGATGATGAAGATGCAGTCATGTAACACTTCCAGGACTCATGTTTCTTGTTGTGATGCGGTGTCATTTGTGTTCTGCTGAGTCATGTGACACCTGACCTCTGGTCTGGAGGCAACGCCATGACTAAATCAAAATTAAGTCCATCATAATGAGTCCATCAATCGCAGCTGTTTTGTCGTAAACAGATGTTGTCACTCAGCTAAATGCTGTTGAATGACCTTTAACCTTTGGTCTTTCTATGTTTCATCAGTTGTTTTTGTATCTTGTTTTGACCTGATGATGATCACATGACTCTTGGAGCTTCTCGTGTTATGGAAGGGTTCCAAAACTTTATTGACGATTGTAATTGTAATTTTTTTTAATAGAATAATTGGCTATAGAATAAATTCCCAGAAAATATAGAAGGAAAACTTCCTTAAAAAGGGAAGTATATCCATGTTCCAGGTGTTCCAGGTTGTTGGTCACTGCATGTCTGATGTGTTTGATGGTCAGCTGACAGAATATGACTTTGATCTGTTTCTTATTTTCCCAGAGAAAAATATAAAACTCTATATTTAAAATGGGTTGTGATATAAAAACAGAAGCATGTATGTTTTCTACCGTTTGTATTTTCATGTCGCTGCTTCACTGCTGATGTTGTGGGACAAATGTTTCCATCTTCTGTGCTGTGGTCTTTTTTACTTGTGTCTCAAATACCAAAAGAAAACCTTTTGGTATTTGTGTCTTTTTCACTCAACGGCCTTGACTGATATTTAATTATTGATCTCTTCCTCTTCATGATGAAGCATCGGTGGATTTGTACATGATCATCTTTTGCCTGACAAGAAAAAAAATTCTTTTTTCTTCGTTTGCTTGACTGAGTTCCAACTTTGAAAAAAATGTTGGAATAAAATAAAACTGAGGAAAAGTGAGCTGCATGTCTGATTTCACGGAATATTATCAATAAAATTTAACATGGAGTCCCTGAACGCACCACGCAGGTAACTCTCACCTGCTTCTGTTTTTTTTCTAACCCTCTCTCTCATTTATTATAAAACTGAAACATAAATCACTGTGTTTAACAATGACAACAATGACTTAGGGCAGCTGTCACTAAACCAACTTCATTTATTCTACGTATCGATATCTATCTATCCATCCATCCATCTTTCTGGTAAGTGTGCTAGTTAATTCAATTGAATTCAATTCAATTTTATTTGTATAGCGCCAAATCATAACATACATTATCTCAAGGCACTGTACATAGACAACATCAAGGAGAGCAGAGAAACACAACAGTTCACACAATGAGCAAACACTAGGCATCAGTGGAGAGAAAAAACTCCCTCTTAACAGAAGAAGAAATCTCTGACAGAACCAGGCTCAGAGATCTGCAGCATCTGCCTTTACCGATTGTGGCGAAAGGAAAATGGGGGACAGCGGAGAGGTGGGGGACAGAAAGGGGGGAGAGAAAGGACAAGATGGAGATGAGGTAGAGACAGAAGAGAGAGAGAGACCAGGAGCAGATACACAACAACTGTATCAAGTCACAAGTTTATACAGTCAATGATATCAACTTTTTAATTATAGCACAATAATAATGGTGATGATATGATATGGGTAGCCATGGATATGGGTAGAGATGGAAGGAAGGAAAGACACAAACTATGGAGAGAAAGAGACAAGGTTAATGACATATAAAAAGTCATATTCATACCCTGAGTGTGACAGAGTGAATGTGCGTGCAAATCCCCCAGCAGTCTAGTTCTATAGCAGCAGAACTGAGAGATGGTCCAGGTTTCCCTGAACCAGCTTTAACTATAAGCTTTATCAAAAAGGAAAGTTTTAAGTCTAACTTTAAATACAGAGAGAGGCTCCGCCTCCCGAACTGTCATTGGAAGCTGGTTCCACAGCAGAGGAGCCTGGTAACTGAAGGCTCTGCCTCCCATTCTGCTCTTACAGACTCTGAGAACCACAAGTAAACCTGTATTTTGTGACCTAAGTGGTCTATTAGGGTGATAAGGTAAGACTAGGTCTTTCAGGTATGAAGGGGCCTGACCATTAAGTGCTTTGTACGTGAGGAGGAGGATTTTAAATTGAATTCTAAACTGTACGGGGAGCCAGTGTAGAGAAGCTAACACTGGAGTTATATGGTCTCTCTTTCTAGTTCCTGTCAGAACTCGTGCTGCAGCATTTTGAATTAACTGAAGGGTTCTAACAGACTTGTTGGAACATCCTGATAATAAGGAGTTACAGTAATCTAATCTAGATGTAACAAAAGCATGAACTAGTTTTTCAGCGTCCTGTAAAGACAGAATGTTTCTAATTTTCATAATGTTCCGCAGGTGGAAGAAGGCTGTTCTGGAAATGAGTTTTATGTGTGAATCAAATGACATTTCCTGGTCAAAAGTAACTCCAAGGTTCCTCACAGTGGAACTGGAAGCCATGGTGATGATCAGAAAGTTTTTCTCTGAGGTGTTTAGGGCCGAGTATAAAAGTTTAAAAGTAGAAAGTTACAGGTCATCCAGGACTTAATGTCTCTAAGACATTCCTGGAGTTGAACAACCTGATTTATTTCATCCGGCCTCATTGATAAATATAGCTGTGTGTCATCTGCATAACAATGAAAGTGTATGTTGTGCTTTCTAATAATGTTCCCTAGAGGAAGCATATTTAAGGTAAAAAGTATAGGCCCAAGCACTGAGCCTTGTGGAACTCCACAATTAACTGTTGTCTGTAGTGAGGTTTTATCATTACCATGAACAAACTGTTCATGAAAAATCAAAATACGATCTAAAAACAAAAGCCTTAGCTAACTTTTTCTTTTGTTTTTTTATCTTGTTTGATTTGTCTGTATTTGATCATGCAAATGTTTCTCTTCTGCATTCTTCCTGTGCACCTGCTCCTTTGAAAGGTTTTAAAAAAGATGTGAGCCTTGTTGTTTCTACATTATTTTGTTCAATAAATCATTAAAAAAAACAATCAAAAATAACTCCATAGGAATGAACGGAGGCAAAGGGGCAGAGCTCTATCCAGTTCTTATAGTACATCCATGGTATCAACATGTTTGCCTGTTTGTTTTGTCGTGTTACTCGCACTTCACATGTCTGCCACACGGTGGCGGTGGTGCGCGGGTTTTCTGCTGTTTTGACCCACTGACAGTGATAGTTGTTGAGCAGACGCTGGAGCCAAGTGAATCAAAATAGGACGCAGAGTTGATTCAAATGGAACGTTTCTGAAGCATCTTTGCTCACTTATTTCAAACCAACGATGTTCAAACACCAAAAATTGCACTTTTCTTCTCACCTATAGTTGCTACCAATGATTACAAGTGTTATAAACACCTTTTGTTCATTAAAGCCTTTAATCCCAGTTAAATTGAAGGGATTTATTGATTGAATTTTCCTCTTATTTAAATGATATTTAATTTATTATGTTGGATGTTTTTTGTCTGATACTATTTTACACCTTAGAGTAGTATGTGTTCAATTCACTGTTATCGTTATATTAAAATCCTTCTTAGATTGAAATTACATTCATATAACGATCAGAAAATATTCAAATCAATTCAGGCCAGAAAACCCGCAGACTTATGATCATACTGTTAGGAACAATAAATGTAAATAATAAGGCTTTCCAGTTTGAGTCTTGCTTCCTTGGACATGTGGCTCTGAAGCTGAGTTATCTCGCTGATGAGACAAAATGATATAACAAAATAATGAAGTCATTAATGACACTCACATACATTTTGGGATATAAACTGTTGTGAAAACTGGATTAACAGTTTCCTAAATGATCAGTTTACCTGGAGTCAAACTCAGTTCCACGTGTGTCCATGTCTTAGATAGATAGATAGATAGATAGATAGATAGATAGATAGATACTTTATTGATCCCGAAGGAAATTGAAGAGCTGCAGGGACATCGATCAATGATTAAGATTTAAGATTGTGTTGGACAGTAACCATGTGTTAAAAGGAGACATATGCAGTCATTTAAAACATGTAGTCTACAAATCAGTGTCAGTGTCTGATACCTCACCTCTGTATGATTGAAGGCACAGGATCGAAACGACGTTGAAATAACTTTTCCAATCGGCATTTATATATTTTAGCAGTTTGGCTATAATGTGGCGAGAGTAAGAAAGAAACCTAACTAAATAATAATTGTTGAGAGTAAGGAGCCGACAACGCCACTTTGGGACTTTAACCCAAAGATTATATTATCCCAGGTAAAGGACACGCAAGTAAGTACTACTCAATGAATGCAGGAGACGTGATTCCAAATGTTAAAATAATACACACTTTAATAAATTGTTTAAAAGCACAATGTGTTCACTCAAAATCAAAAGAAAATAAATCTGTGCAGACTAAGGCTTGTGGTGAAATGAAGCTAGTGAGAGGAGGAGTCTAAATCAAAATACTCAATCACCAGGTTATGTGACAGGCACACACGCACACACAGTGAATACCCGAATCCCAGGGGACACAGCACGCAGGGAAGACGGACACCTCCACCCAGGTCACCAGCACCACCACCAGCCTTGGCACTAAAAACAAGATACAGAAATTAATAGCATGAATAAACAGGATAATAATAATAATAATAATAATAATAATAATAATAATAAGACTGGGCAAATTATGTTACTAAACTAAATATAAATTGCCCAGAAGAAAAGAAAATATCACTAATCACTCAAAGAAAATAACCAAATCAAACACAATAAACCAAAGAATTACAACCGGGCAAATTATACTACCAAAATAATTTACATATAATTCCCCAAAATAATAAACATATAACACTATATAAAACACACTAATATGCCCCAAAAATATATGTAATACGGCAGTTAATGAAAACAAAATAACCAAGATCAATCTCAGAAATCAAAACAAACAAAAAGGACAGGTTAAATAACAAAATCAAAATCGAAGTGAACCTAAACTAAAACATCAAAATAAAACGGCAAACACAGAACAGCGGCCACGGGAGAAGCCGTGAAGCGACACGTTATGACGTCAAGGCAGGCAGAATCAGAGCGAGACAAAGCAGCAGGGGACAGCTGATCGTGACGTCATTCAGTTCACGTCTTACTCAGCCAGGTGGCCAACATTCATCTTAAAAAATATACAAAATTAGCACTTGAATTATGGCGCTAACAATATTTGAGATGAGGCAATTAAACAAGAAAACAAACCTTGTTGCCGAGTATGATGCCCGCACAACCATAGGGGGAGAGAGAGAGAGAGAGACTCACGCCGCTACCGGCATTAACCTGCAACCACACGGTGTTAGCCGTGAGGCACCAAACAGTATGATGCAGAGGGGGAGGACACTTACCACCGCAGCTTGGAGAGACAGCGCACCTTGAGCGTGGCGTGTAAGCCCAGCCGCTCTGCAGTACAACAACAAAAACACTCCGATCAGCACACAGGTGAATGGGCATGAGAGACGTGAAGCAGCGCACAGTCCTACTCACCGAGAGCCAAACACTCCGACCGGAAGTGACGCGTTTACAGGAGTGCAGAGAACGAGAACCGATAGAATATGCCGCATTTATAGTCCCGTCCACCTAGAATGCATAGTTACCATTGGTGTTCAAATCAGGGCCGTCATAATGCATGAGATAGCGCACATCCATGCTGCTAAAATAACATTGCATAGTTTACAAAGTGACATTAATTATTCACAAATTTCACAGAAAGTACATTTCTGTGTTCATAAAAGTCAACACGAGTATTTATTCTTCTCTATTCCTGTCGCACACCGGGATAAAAGTTTCTTGTCAACAAGTGTCTATGAAATACGCGTGTGTAAATAAAGTTTCAATAAAAGTAGACGTTATCACGTTGTTAAACGTCATCACGTTTCAGACGCAGTCTCTTCTGTGACCCAATCAGAGTGTCGTGTAGTGTGAGGGGTGTGTCGTAGAGTGTGAGGGGGTGTGTCGTTGAGTGGTCTGCGGGTCTGCAGCTGGACCTAGAAAGTGAAAGTAACTGTAACTTTGCTTCAGTCGCCATTTTAACTGCGCAGCACGAAGACAGACTGGTGAGTGTTGACGTGATTATGATGATAATATATGATGATACATGATGATATATGATGATTTAGTGCGTGTGAGTGAAGTACCTTAAAGTGATACTTGAGTAAAAGTCTTAAAGTTTGACATTTACTCTACTTGAGTATCAAAAATCATTTCTGATATAAAATTGAATTGAATTTTTTGAATTGAATGACTTTATTCCTCCCCCAGGGGGGAAACACACATTCACAACAGCTCAGTTAAGAAAGGTGAGAATAGAATAAAGGTAAAAATAAGAATAAAAATATAGAATAAAAATAAAAATAAGATAAAATAAAAATACAATACAATACAATACAATAGTAAGACAAAAATTACCAAAAGATAAAAAGTAAAAAAGATAAAATTACACTCTAATATAGAGTATTATCAGGGAAAGTGAGTGGACATTTAAGAGGAGTTAAATATCCGAACAGCAGTGGGGATGAAGGACTTTCGGTAGCGCTCTGTCCTACACTGAGGGTGCCGGAGCCTGCCGCTGAAGGAGCTGCCAAGCCCCTCCACAGTCAGGTGCAGTGGGTGGAGTGTGTTCTCCATGATGGAGGACAGTCTGGATAACGTCCTCCTCTGTCCCACCTCCTCCACCGATTCCAGCGAGCAGCCCAGGACAGAGCCGGCCCTCCTGACCAGCCTGTTCAGTTTCTTCCTGTCCCGGTCCGTGCTGCCCGCTCCCCAGCAAACCACAGCATAGTGAATGGCAGAGGCCACCACAGAGTCAAAGAAAGTGCGGAGTAGAGGTCTGCACACTCCAAAGGACCTCAGTCTCCTCAGGAGGTGGAGGCGACTTTGACCCTTTTTGTAGAGGGCGTCGATGTGAGTGGTCCAGTTCAGTTTGTTATTGAGGTGAACACCCAGGTACTTAAAGTTATCCACCAGCTCGATGTCCGAGCCCTGGATGCTCACCGGTGGGTGTGGTGGGGTCTTTCTCCGGAAGTCGATCACCATCTCCCTCGTCTTTCCGGTGTTCAAGCACAAGAAGTTGCTCTCACACCAGTCCACGAAGTTTTTGATGACCGACCTGTACTCCAGCTCGTCCCCCTCAGACACGCAGCCAACAATGGCTGAGTCATCGGAGAACTTCTGGAGGTGACAGCTGCTGGAGTTGTAGGTGTAGTCTGAGGTGTAGAGGGAGAAGAGGAACGGTGAGAGCACCGTCCCCTGGGGAGCCCCGATGCTGCAGATGGCCACCTCAGACCTGCAGTCCTGCAGCCTCACATACTGCGGCCTGTTGGTGAGGTAGTCGGTGGTCCATGCAGCCAGCTGTGTCCCCACTCCTACGTCCTCCATCTTCCTCCGCAGCAGCGCCGGTTGGATGGTGTTGAAAGCGCTGGAGAAGTCAAAGAACATGACTCTCACAGCGCTCCCGGCGACCTCCAGGTGAGTCAGTGCCCGGTGCTGCAGGTAGATGACGGCGTCATCCACCCCGATCTTCGGCCTGTAGGCGAACTGCAGCGGGTCCATCACGGGGCTCACCACCATGCGCAGATGTCTGAGGACCAGCCTCTCCATGGTCTTCATCAGATGAGAGGTCAGGGCGACGGGTCTGAAGTGGCTCGGCTCCTTTGCGTGCGCTGTCTTAGGAACTGGAACCACACAGGAGGTCTTCCACAGGACCGGGACCTTCTCCAGTCTGAGGCTCAGGTTGAAGATGTGCGCGACCACCTCACAGAGTTGGTCAGCACAGTCCCTGAGCAGTCTGGGGCTGATCCCATCTGGTCCCACAGCTTTCCTGATCTTCAGTCGCCTCAGTTCTCTCCTCACCTGCTCAGTTGTCACAGAGAGGGGGGGGGATTGAGGGGGGGTGGGCAGCTGGGGCTGTGGGGGGTGGGGTGTTGGAGTGAGGTGTTTTGGAGGTGAGGACGGTTGGAGGATGGTGGCTGTAGCCGCTGGAGAGCAGGCGTGTGAGGAGTGGGGGGTAGAGGTGGAGAGGGGAGGGGGGCCCTGGTCGAATCGGTTGAAGTATTGATTCAGTTCAGTGGCCCATCGCTGGTCCCCCCCTGCTGTGACTCTGGCTCCACTCTGTCCATGACCTGTGATGTTCTTCAGGCCTCTCCACACATCCCTCGCTTTGCTCTGTCCCATCTGCTCCTCCAGTTTCCTCTTGTAGACGTCCTTGGCCTTCCTGATCGCCTGCTTGAGCTCCCGCTGGACTTTTTTCAGCTCCTCTCTGCTCCCTGAAGCAAACACCCTCTTCTTCTTGTTCAGCAGAACTTGAAGTTGAGGGGTCACCCATGGCTTGGTGTTGGCAAAGCACCGCACCCTGCGGGTTGGTGCGACGTTCTCCTCACAGAATTTTATATAATGTGTGAAACAGTCATTGAAGCCGTCGATGTTATCTCCATCAGAGAAAGTCTCCCAGATTGTTGTCTCGAAGCAGTCTCTCAACCTCTCCTTGGCTTCTTCATTCCACATCATTACAGTTCTTTTCTGTGCGGGCTGCCTCCTCACCACGGGTGTGTATTCAGGTCGCAGACGTATCAGGTTGTGATCAGAGCGGCCGAGTGGGGGGAGGGGGGCGGAGGTGTACGCACCCTTTATATTTGCATATAAAAGGTCCAGCGTCTTGTTCTCCCGGGTGTGGCACTTCACGTACTGTGTGAACATGGGGAAAAAGGGGGAAAGCGAGGCATGGTTGAAATCACCATTTATGAGCAGGAGAGAGTTTGGGTGTTCAGTTTGCAGTGCTGACACTGAGCTGTGCAGTCAAAAAATGTAGTCAAAGTTGCTAGAAATAACAAAGTCAGGTACAAATACGTGGAATGTGTACTTAAGTACAGTAATGAAGTATATGTACTGCTTAATCCTGACAGATTAGAATGGAAACTTCCAGCCTGTCATAACTCCAGTCAGTCGTCTTTTGTTTTTCCTAAATGTGACGTCATGTTTTCTTCTTTATGTCAATTCTACTCAAGCGTCCAAACCGAAACATAAAGTCCCGTCAAACGCGAACACAATGTTAAATGAAATTAAATGAACGATTGTAAATGATCATTTGGATTAAAAGTGAAATAATAATGTCATATATTCATATTATGATCAAAATAATGACTTGATTTAGTAGCTTTAAGTACTATAAGTACTATAAGTACTACAAGTACTATAAGTGCTTAATGCAGTCGGATGAAGTGCTTTTACTGTGAACTTTTGAGAGGGGTCTGGCTGCAGACCTGCACTGTCAGGACCTTTCGTTGCAGACCTGCACTGTGAGGTCTCCTGTACTGTCAGGACCGGAAGCTTTTCAAAATAAAAGCGAGCGTACCGGAAGCACGAATTTTTCATTCCCGATGTTTATTTCTTGGGTCTTTATTTTATATATACAATGTAAATATGTTTATGTGTATCCATGTGTTTAATTTAAGAGAGATTTAAAAAAAACTGTATATCTTTCCAGTTCAACTGGACAAGGTGAAAAAACGCAGGATAATAATAAAGATAAAAAACAAACAAAATATTATATAAAAAAAAATAAAATACAAAACGTTATGACCCACTAGGGTTATTCTACAGATAATCAGTGCAAACTAGATGTACAGCTATTGTTATGATCCCCTTAAAACATTATTAGCCTACTCAAAACATGCATTATTTTACTCCAGTATTTTAATTTAATTCGTAAAAAGGACAGCTGTTAGTTTAGTGTGCACTACAAATTAATTTTGAAACAATAAATCTCTGTAAATACATCTTAATGTGTGATGGCATAATGCATCTACACTCCAACCTATTGCTGACTGTTCTTTTATACCATTATTTAGCATTGAAAATGTAGCCCCCTGCACTGTTGGACCCATTTACATATTGATTTACTCATTGTTTTATATAGGCATATCTTATGTGTGTTTGCAATTGTAACACCTCATAATTAAGGCTGTAACGATACACCAAACCCACGGTTCGATTTGTATCACAATTTATTTATTTTTTTTGGGGGGGGGGGGGGGGTTTGAAAAAACCTTTATAAACTGAACACCAAAGAACAAGATTAACTATGCAAATTATTAACAATATAAATAGCCATAAATAGCCAAAGCTACAACACTTGTGTTTTCTTTGTAACAAAATACTGTTGAAAAACAAACAGAACTAAACTCCACTGTGGAGATGATTGGAGCATGTTGAAAATTCTTCTTCAATCAAGTTCTCTTACATTTACAAAGTAAATGAAATGGCTAGTGTTTCACACTGAGGTAACTGAGGCTTACTGCCTGTGCTGCAAACCACAAATCAAGTAAGTAAACATGAAACAAATAAACAACTTCTTTCTCTTAAGAAAACCAAACTTGATTTAAGGGAGTTGAACATTCTTCTTCTTCTTCTTCTTCAGAAGAGGAGGCTTGCTCTCTGTGCTGTGACAATGTCACCTGCAGTGACCAGCTTGTGTAAGGGCAGCTGTAGCATCACCTGTTTCTCCTTCAACACAGCTGCAGCTGTTGTGCTGCGGTGGAAAAACGTGACAACTTTCCTCACTCTGCCGAGGAGTCGGGACATCTGGTGAACGCCCATCGCTCTCTGCGCAGCCAGATTAACGTATATGCGGTGAAAATCCGGCCGCTTCGACAGCATTGGCAATGTTTCTGTATCTGTTGTCACTTAAAGCACTTACAGCAAATTGTGTGGGTCTTGTCGACTACACCATTGCCGTCCTTTATCTCCACCATGTAGCCCAAATGTTGCCATACTGCTGACTGAAATGAAGAGGGAGGATCCGCTATTTCTGGGTTGGTTGCCATGTTTCCTCACGTTCTTCTTCAACTAGCTCAACTTTTGCAGGCAGGCGTCACATGATTCATTGGATCTGAACGGGAGGGATCACTCTGGGAGTTGGAAGGGGTGTGTCGCGATTCTGCCTTCTCACACCGCGACACAGGATCGTGCATCTGAGTGTCGCGATTTCGCTTTCGTATTGCATATTGTTACAGCCCTACTCATAATTCATTTAATAATTGCTTAATATTGTTTGTGCTATGTTCTTACCTTGTGGACCACATGGATTTGCCAGTGGAGGGTGTGAGGGTTGCTTTGTGTATTCAAAGTGAATGACTGAATACCTAGTTACATACTCATACTTGTACTCATACTTATGAGTACAAACACACAGACAAATACATTATGCTTACCTTTAAATAAAATGCCACCTTTCCTATGTGCCTCTAAGTGGCTCTGCAGCTTGGACAATTGTGTTGGTTTCACTTTTAGGAACAGGGGGCAGTGAAATCAGTTGCAGCATGACGTGCAGCGTTCAACTTTGGGCGTAGTGCGGGTACTTAAGATTGAAATATGCATCTGTAAGAGACAAATAATGTCGTAATAAGTAAAACAAAATGATATAAAAACTATATGATATAACTCAGTTTTCTTGGTCTTTGAGTAGGAAAATGGCACATTTAAGTGAGCACTATCGATACGATAACAACACTAAAAACTACCCAAAAGTCCAAAACCCAATTCTTTCAAATTAATATAACTTTATATAGTCAATATATAGTGTGCAACATAACGTTCTAGTGAATAAAGACTGTTTCTGTTTCTTCGTATGACACAAAGTTGTTGTCACTTGACTTTTACTCACCTCGTCGTCTCCACACTTCTCATGGAAAAATACGTGCTTCCGGTATGTTCGCTTTTATTTTGAAAGGCTTCGAATCAACTTCCAGTTCTGACAGTGCAGGAGACCTCACAGTGCAGGTCTGCAGCCAGACTGTCTTGGAACTTTGGGAGTAATCCAGGGTCAAAGTTGACTTGAACAAAACTGAGGTTATTCTTTTTTTGAAGTGGTATCAAATCCACATTTATGATTGAAATGTAATTGTACTTAGTACTTTTTGATGTCCTTGATGAACAAATATGCAGTTAATAAGTAATCCAGGATCTAATTTGACTTTTGCTCTCAAAACTGAGCTCATCAGCTGACTTGAATGCAGACAACAGCCCTTCAGTCACATACAGAGTAGCCTAGCACCATCTACTGGCACAAATATGTAAGTGACATGAACAGCAGGTTTCATAAAACACCTTCTCTGACAGAAAACTCCTGATGTGTTACAGTTTTCTCTCGTGTGATCACTGGACTGAACACAGATCCACATCAGACGTCCTCCAGGAAACATGAAGGAGATTTTCCACTCAAACCGAGAGGTAACTCTTTAAAGTGCTTTCAATATGATGCTTTCAGTGGAGCAGTGATAAGTCAGTGAGGAGCTCATTTGCACAAACTCATGACAACAACAAAGAGAAGACATGCTTTTTATATATGAGGTTTACACTTTACACTATAAAACAAGTTATTCTCTGTAAATCTGTATATTGGGACGGTTTATTCAATTGAATTTTATTTGTATAGCGCCAAATCATAACATACATGATCTCAGGTCTGTACATCGACAACATCAAGGAGAGCAGAGAAACACAACAGTTCACACAATGAGCAAACACTAGGCATCAGTGGAGAGAAAAAACTCCCTCTTAACAGAAGAAGAAATCTCTGACAGAACCAGACTCAGAGATGTGCCGTCATCTGCCTCGACCGGTCGGGGTGAAAGGAAAATGGGGGACAGAAAGGGGGGAGAGAAAGGACAAGAGGGAGATGAGGTAGAGACACACATCTTCTCCATTTCTGCGTCAGTAAATCTGTGATCAACCTGTGTGTGTGTGTGTGTGTGTGTGTGTGTGTCTCAGAATGACTGAAGTCCAGCAGATGAGTGGTTGTGTGGAGGAAGACGAGGACAGAGCAGAGTCTCCAGGACCCAGCGGTCTGTCTGTGAAGAGTGACCAGTCTATGAACCAACCTATAAAGTTCAGTCATGAACCTGGAGCCTCAGAGACAAAGTAAGAGACTCATGCACTGACAACAAGAGAACATCACACACTCTTAACCCGAATTAGTTGACTTTACTCACAAATCGCGTGGCAACCTGTTGCCCTATACCACTTTAGTTTTTACACAAGCTGAAACTTAACATGTTAAGTTGTATTAACAAAAAACCTTATGTTTAATACTTATATTTATTAAAGTGTTTACTCACTGTAAATCATTAAATAAAACTATTATGACATATTATTGCTACTCATCATTTATTACAATTACTGTATTTTCCTCTACTTTAATTAGCTTTTGATTTTTTTTGATATGGTATAAAACATAGTTTTAATTAAATTGGATGGAAAAAAGAAACACCTGTAAATGCTCCAATGTGTCTGTGTTGTTTACGTGTGTGTTGTGCGTGTTGGTGTCGTACGTGTCTGTGTTGTTTACGTGTGTGTTGTGCATGTTGGTGTTGTACGTGTCTGTGTTGTTTACGTGTGTTGTGCGTGTTGGTGTTGTACGTGTCTGTGTTGTTTACGTGTGTGTTGTGCGTGTTGGTGTTGTGCGTGTCTGTGTTGTTTACGTGTGTGTTGTGCATGTTGGTGTTGTACGTGTCTGTGTTGTTTACGTGTGTTGTGCGTGTTGGTGTTGTACGTGTCTGTGTTGTTTACGTGTGTTGTGTGTGTTGGTGTTGTGCGTGTCTGTGTTGTTTACGTGTGTGTTGTGCATGTTGGTGTTGTACGTGTCTGTTGTTTACGTGTGTGTTGTGCGTGTTGGTGTTGTGCGTGTCTGTGTTGTTTACGTGTGTTGTGCATGTTGGTGTTGTACGTGTCTGTGTTGTTTACGTGTGTGTTGTGCGTGTTGGTGTTGTACGTGTCTGTGTTGTTTACGTGTGTGTTGTGCGTGTTGGTGTTGTGCGTGTCTGTGTTGTTTACGTGTGTGTTGTGCATGTTGGTGTTGTGCGTGTCTGTGTTGTTTACGTGTGTGTTGTGTGTGTTGGTGTTGTACGCGTCTGTGTTGTTTACGTGTGTGTTATGTGTGTTGGTGTTGTACGTGTCTGTGTTGTTTACGTGTGTTGGTGTTGTCCCTGTCTGTCTGTTATTTGTGTGGATGTTGAATGTGTCACAATTTTACAAGAAAAAAACATGGATGTCCCCTGAGATTAAAGTGTTAAATCCATAAACAAACAAAATCCACAGGAAACCCTCACTCAAATGTACAAGAAACTAGGGGTGGGCGATATGACCTAAAATTAATATCACGGTATTTTACATCTTTTGAACGGTGACGGTATAATATCACGGTATTACTTTTTTTGGTAGGTTTTGGGAGGAGTACATATTTTTTAATAATATTCTAATCTGATATTTGTAGTTTTTTTCCTTTCTGATCCGGTCCCCAGAGGAATCACGGCTAAACAATACTAACAACGAACAATACAATACTAATGTGGTGGCCTTAAATTTGTTTTTGTTTTCTTTTTTTAATACAAACAGAAATTTTCTGAATATGAAATGTTAGGTTTACATAGTGTAACTTACCAATAGCGTTGTGCAGTCTGTGTCCAAAACATGCGAGTCTCGTATATTTATTAATTTCCAGAGCGCGCACCATGTTTGCACCGCTGTCAGTTGTCATGCACATCAGACGCGCTTCATCTTCGGGGAAGAAGGCGGTCTGGAGGCATCTGCTGCGCAACTTCCAGTCATTGTCAATGAAGTGGATGGTGAGGCTAATGTATGGCTCAGTAGTCCGGCTGGACCATAAATCAGTAGTGGCCGAGTAGGCGTCAAGGTGGCGAATTTCGTTCATTACTCTGTCCCGTACCTCTGTGTACAGCTCTGGCAAGTGCTCGTTACGCTAATTTAATGGCCACTCCCCTTTTACCAGCGAATATGTTTTACTTTTTTATTTGCAACAAGATATACAGTATATAAGGACAGATATTCAGACCACTGAACGTTTGAAGAAAATGTAATGCATTATTATTTAGAATTAGGAGATTATTGGCGCTCAATTGATTTATCACGGTATTGACGGTATTGCAAAATCCATATCATGGCGCAATGTCACACCGGTGCTGACTATGACACCGGTATACCGCCCACCCCTACAAGAAACTACAAATAAACAGGATCTGTTTCCTCTTCCTAAATGAAGGGAGACCAGAGCATGAACCAACAGACCATCATATCAGAACAATATCTAATTCCATCAACATAGACTGATGAAGAACTGAAACAATAATGTCTTCTGTCTTCAGTTGTCCAATTTTCCCATCCTTCAGCACGCTTCCTACAGCATTTAAGTGTGTGTCAGTGTTGTTTGTGTGTGTTGTACGTGTGTGTCTGCGTTGTACGTGTGTCTGTTCATCTGCTTGCTTTACAGAAAATATAAAGGTTTTCCCCACACGTCAGAAATTGTTTTACTGGTGCGGCAAAAAAAATGAGTCAACAGCAGAATTGACATCTCTTTCCATTTCAAGCTGATTTTTCAAACGCTGTAGCTTTGGCTTTAGGTCTAATGAGAGCAAAACCTGTTGGATGAACTGAAATGTGAGCTTCATAGTCTTGGGGTAGTTAAGATGGAGTGCATACGTGAGTCCAAACAGAATGCACATTGCTGTCGGCAGATTTTGAATGTTGTCCATCACAACTTCTCCCTCAATGATGATTTGCAACGAGGCTGGACTGAGATGCTGGGAAGATGTGTGCACAGCACCTTCACGCTCAATGACAAGTGTCCCAATGTCAAGGTCACGAAAAGAATCATCATCATCATCAGATTCCTTAATAAAGAGTAACAGAAGAGCACAATCATAACATTAGAGTTGTCATTTGAAAAACAAGTTTCATCAATATAAGAGTGTCATGGCAAAAATGATAAGAAAGCAAGAGCTTACTTACAAAGCCTGCTTTAAAGAAGTTTGTGGGGTTGTCCCCAAGGATGATAGGAAGCCCTGTGTCCGGAGCGCAGTTGGTTTTGGAGTCTTTTGGGAATTAAACACAGAAACACAAGTTAGATAGCTAAAATGAAAAACAAATAATGATCCATAAGTAAGCTTAAACAAACCAAGCAATGTTTGGATTCAATTATACAACTAATAGAGTATCATTGTGATATGATGTTTTTCAAAACCTGTGAAAAACAATGCCAAGTACAAAATGTCTATGGACCTACATTGGTCTGTTGTGAAATCTGTGTCAACAACTGTCCAACATTCCCTCTCTTGGATCCAAATAACTCCAGGAGACGAGGACTGTGCCCATCGATGTTCTCATAAAAGTCCTGCTTGAGGTTCTTGCCCACGATCCTGCTGAACTCCATGAACACCTGATAAATAAAGAGTTACACACTCAATGAGTTACACTACTAGAGACTATTTGTGGCCTGAACATCTTCCAGTTGTGTGTTCTGTGCTCCTTACTTCTGTGTGCATTACATGTAGAATACACATGTGTGTGAAGGTTACACTGGACTCTGTGATTTACCTTTAAATGTGTACTGTGCAAGTGAGTGAGAAAGATCGCAACGTAACGTAACCTCCTCCATAGCGCCTGCTACACTTCTTTACCCAGACAGCGGTAGAATCGCTTTTCTATTGCGTAAAATCACGGTTATAGAAACGATACAGTCGCGCACACTTGCCGGTATGTGAGCCGTCCTCAGACTGAGGACACGAAGCGAACATTAACATTCAGCTGACTCTTCTTTGAGTTAACATTAGCTAGTGTTAGCAATAAGTACTATTACAGTGTACTCTCACTCTTGTGCACTCTAAATGCTGACTGTACCTGTAGAGCAGTGGTCCTCAACCCCCGGGCCGCGGACCGGTACCAGTCCGTGGGTCAATTGGTACCGGGCCGCAGAGAAAGAATACATAACTTCCATTATTTCCGTTTTATTTATGATCAGATTGTGAACCATTCTCTCGCCACATCTGTCTATGACTCACTCTTGACACATGTCAACATGCTTGCCTCGGTCACATGTCACGGTCGAAGAAGAAGATCAACTGCTGGAGATGGCAAAATGACGGCGGCATTAAAAGTATGTTTGAGACAATAACTCTGCCGGTGTTGTGGATTAAAGTCATGACAGAAAACCCTGAGATCACCACAACAGCAACATCCTATCTGTGTGAAGCAGGGTGAGCGGGTGCTGCTGCTGCTGCTGTTGACGAAGCACCCGTCTCCTGGCTCGCGTCATCTGGGTCCTCCGTTACCGCTGCTGCGCAATGAACAGACGGGACTTCACATTTGTCCTTTGGTCAGCGGCAGCATCCGCAACTGGTTGATGGACTCGGCCATTTTTCCCCCAGCCGGTGCACATGCCGCTGACGCACGGCTGCGCTCTGTGCAGTATCGTTGGCGCGATGTTACGAGGACGCTGCTAATACATTTGCATACACAGTGGATTCACCTTTATTATTATATTCACAAAAGACCACTTTTTATGCCGGTCGTATCATTTTATTTAGTTTTTTATTTATTTATTTTTGTATTAAAGGCCGGTCCTGAAAATATTGTCTTGACATCAAACCGGTCCGCGGCCCGGGGGTTGAGGACCGCTGCTGTAGAGGATCAGTCTTTACACAAAGATCAGCGACCACAGGCTGTAAACCTGAAATCTGCTTTGTGATCAAAGTGTCTAAACAAAGACCATCATCAGTGATCATGTGATGTTTGTGTTTGCAGAGGTCAGAACCAGAGACAGAGAGCAGAGTCTCCAGGACCCAGCGGTCTGTCTGTGAAGAGTGACCAGTCTATGACACCACCTTTAAAGTTCAGTCGTGAACCTGGAGCCTCAGAGACAAAGTAAGAGACACTTTGTCCTGTGAAGAAGTCACAACCAAACCTGTGTCCTCACAAAGACAGAATCACACACACACACACACACACAGCTGTTTTAGCGTCATAAAAACTTTTATCCTGAGAAAACTTGTAACAATGCACTGACAACAAGACAACAACAGACTTTGTTGTGCGCTAAACACAAAAAACGAGTGGAAAACTCAACTAGAAGTGAGTGAAAAAGTCACTAGAAAGATTCATGTGATTGGTTCTACAACGACATCAAAGTCATTTGTCATCAGCTGTGAGTTTTTAAACCAGCTGCAGTTGTCCTTGGGTCACATGACTCACTGCACGTCATCATGATGACATCCATTGTATTGATCTTTGTCTAAATGTTCAGAAATAGCAGGCTTGATCATATTGACCATAACTCTTTGGAAACACTGTATTTCCTGTACTTGTTTGTGTTGTTTTCAGCCGGACATGAGAGCTTCAGCACAGGAATGATAATAGAACGCTTCCATAGCTCTGGAACAACAGGATTCTCTGTCAGTTTTTCAAAGATTGCACAGAAAGCATCATGAAGTTCAGGAGAGCAGTTTTTTAGCCCAGAGGCTGAGAAACCATCAGGTCCTGTAGATTTCTGACTACCGTCATGTCTAAATGCTGACTGTACCTGTAGAGCAGGGCCGTCACACGCTAATGACCTGGGGGCCAATGAGCGTCTATTCTGGTCAAGAGGGGGCCGGACTACGGAACATAGAGTCGTCAAAAAACAAGTGTTCAGTAGCACGAGCTTCAAGTTAAAACACAATCTTGCATCATGATATCACACGTATACTTTGTGATACTGTTTATGATGCAAAATCAATCTGTTACTATCAAATACACATTTATTTCAAATGACGCAAATAATAACGTGGATGTCGGCAGAGCGAGGTCATACAGCGGCGACACGTGGCCAACCCAGATCAGCACGAACTTAAAGGAAAAGAAAGAAGACGCTCTTCTCCATCACTCTGCTCCACGCTCATGAACTGCAATCAGACGCAGCTTTGATTGAACACGCTCAGTATCACAGGTGGCTCGTCACTTTCACACATGAAGTTTGCCCAACATCAATAAACAATCAATACAAATAAACAAAGAATAACTGAGGGCACAGTTCAACAGTGGACAACTGTAATGAAACCATCAAACTAGGACTGATGATGGGGAGTCGGGGAGTGCAGCAGTTCCCTGACCTCACTTTGGAATCCACCAAACCTTTTGACAACTTTTCACCTGTCATGATAATAATAATAATAATAATAAATATTATAATAATAATAATACGTATTATAATAATAATACATATTATTATAATAATAATGATAAGAAGGATAACAATGGTTTCTTCACACAAATTTGTGCCAGGAGCCGTTTCAGCCACTGCCATTCGTGGCTCGGTCCCTAACAAGCTTATTTATATATGTAATTGAATGTTTTATGTCATAAATATAATAATGTGATCATTAAGAGCGAATGTCTTATTATTACTGTTATAAAAACATATATTCTATCACCTCGCTGGCAGCTGTGCCTCAGCTACACACTGTGTTTAAAACAAGGTGAGGTCGTGGGCCATGTTTGTATTATAACATGATATTTAAGTGGTGGGACCGCATGTAATCGATTGAGGGGCCGCATATGGCCCGCGGGCCGCCAGTTTGGCACCTGTGCTGTAGAGGATCAATCTTTACACAAAGATCAGCGACCACAGGCTGTAAACCTGAAATCTGTTTGTGATCAAAGTGTCTAAACAAAGACCATCATCAGTGATCATGTGATGTTTGTGTTTGCAGAGGTCAGAACCAGAGACAGAGAGCAGAGTCTCCAGGACCCAGCGGTCTGTCTATGAAGAGTGACTGGTCTATGAGAACACCTTTAAACTTCAGTCATGAACCTGGAGCCTCAGAGACAAAGTAAGAGACTCAATAAATAATGCTCTCAAATCAATATGATATGCTCTTGAATTAAGATAAGAAATAACCTCCATCTGTTGGAGGGAAACGTCCAAACTTCAGAGCAGCTCTGAAAGCAGCTTCACATCAACAGCTCATTTCTTTTATTTGTGGTTCAAATTGAATTTGACTGGACTTTTGTGAAGGAAGAAGAACTAAATGTGTGTGTGAGCAACAGACTGAACTGAACTGATTCAGAATCTGATGAAACGGATCAATGAGTCAAACCATTGTCAGAGAGAGTGTGAGGATGAGCCTCAGGGTTAGACCTTTACAACAGTCCATCAGAACCACTGTGAGACAAAGCTGTAAGGATGTCTTCACAGGGACATGTCCACCTGTCCCTGACGTGTCAGTGATAAAGAAATGTCTCCACAGACACATGTCCACCTGTCCCCGACGTGTCAGTGATGAAGAAATGTCTCCACAGACACATGTCCGCCTGTCCCCGACATGTCAGTGATGAAGAAATGTCTCCACAGAGACATGTCCACCTGTCCCTGACGAGTCAGTGATAAAGAAATGTCTTCACAGAGACCAGTTTGCTGTTTCTGTGGACGAGCAGACGTCCCGCTGTCCTCTGTGTCAGGACGTCCTGAAAGATCCAGTCTCCACAAGCTGCGGTCACCGGTTCTGCAGACGCTGCATCTCCTCATATTGGGACCAGTCTGGTCCACCAGGAGACTCCTGCTGTCCCCAGTGTGGACACAGACCCAGGACAGGACGTGGACCACAGAGCATCTTTGGTAAGACTCATAAGGAGAGCAGCTCCCATCAGCACTAGCAGACTTTAGAAATGGAAAAACAGGAGAAAACTGTTTAAAAGTTAAAAATGTGACTCATGTTAACTCCATGATGGAGTTTAACTCTCTGCTGCCCCCTGCAGGTTGAAGAAATGAAGGTTTCCCCTCATTTTGCTGCTTTTCTCTCATGATTGTTCTCTTGTATGCAGATGATACTCTTTCCTTCACAATCATCACAGTTCTTCTAGAATGATTCAGTCTTTCAGAATAAAGTTATTCAAGTCATTACAGTGAAAATGTAGTTTTCCATTTGACAACAAACAACATAAAACAACAACGTCACAGAAAAACATGACACTGATGAAAATAATCCTCAGCTGCTCACATTCTTTGTCTCTTGTTTTTCAGCAGATGTTGGTCTGCAGAAGGTTCTAGATGAACATAAGATCAGTCTGAGGAGCAGATTTGAACATGTGACTGAAGGAACTGAAGGAACAGGAAGTAGAACCCTCCTGAACAGGATCTTCACTGAACTCTACATCACAGAGGGACAGAGTGAAGAGGTCAATACTCAACATGAGGTGATGCAGCTGGAGACGACCTCCAAGAAGAAGACGGTCCAGGACACTCCCATCAAGTGCTGCGACATCTTTAAAGCCTTACCTGACCTGCAGGGGAGCATCAGAGTCGTCCTGACCAACGGTGTCGCTGGTGTTGGAAAAACCTTCTCGGTGCAGAAGTTCACTCTGGACTGGGCCGAGGGTTTGGAAAACCAGGATGTGAATCTGCTGATTGTGCTCTCGTTCAGGGAGCTGAACCTGATCAGAGATCAGCAGCACAGTCTTCTCACGCTGCTCCATGTTTTCTATCCAACATTAGAGAAGGTCAGAGCAGAGGAACTCGCTGTCTGTAAACCTTTGTTCATCTTTGACGGCCTGGATGAAAGCAGACTCTCACTGGACTTCAGCAGCAGGACGCTGGTTTCTGACGTCACACACAGGTCATCAGTCAACGTGCTGCTGACCAACCTCATCCAGGGGAATCTGCTTCCCTCGGCTCTCGTCTGGATAACTTCTCGACCTGCAGCTGTCAATCAGATCCCTCCTACATGTGTTGCCAGGGTAACAGAAGTACGAGGCTTCACTGACGACCAGAAGGACGAGTACTTCAGGAAGAGATCCAGAAGTGAAGATCTGTCCAGCAGAATCATCTCACACATCAAGACGTCCAGGAGCCTCCACATCATGTGTCAAGTCCCAGTCTTTTGCTGGATCAGTGCTACAGTTCTGGAGCACATGTTGACCACAGCGCAGAGAGGAGAGCTGCCCAAGACCCTGACAGACCTGTACTCACACTTCCTGCTGGTTCAGACCAAGAGGAAGAAGAACAAGTACGATAAAGGACATGAGACGAGTCCACGGGAGGTGATGGAGGCCGACGGGGACTTTCTTCTGAAGCTGGGGAGGCTGGCCTTTGAACATCTGCAGAAAGGAGACATCATGTTCTACCAAGAAGACCTGGAGCGGTGTGGTCTAAGTGTGACAGAGGCCTCGGTGTACTCAGGAGTTTGTACAGAGATCTTTAGAAGAGAGAGCGTGATCTTCCAGAAATCAGTCTACTGCTTTGTTCATCTGAGCGTTCAGGAGTTTCTGGCTGCAGTCTACATGTTCCACTGTTTCACCAACAGGAAGAAAAAGGTACTGCAGGGCTTCTTCAGAAAAAAAGACAGTACGAAAAAGTCACTGAAAGAGTTCCTGCAGGGCTTCTTCAGAAAAAAAGTTGATGATGATGATGGTGGTTACACTTCTCTGGAAGTGTTCCTGAAAGCAGCCATGGATAAATCCCTTCAAAGTGAAAATGGTCACCTGGACCTGTTTGTTCGCTTCCTTCATGGACTCTGTCTGGAGTCCAACCACAGACTCTTAGGAGGTCTGCTGGGTCAGACTCAGAACAGTCCAGAAATCATCCAGAGGGTCATTGAGAACCTGAAGAAGATGAACACAGAGAAAATCTCACCTGACAGAAGCATCAACATCTTCCACTGTCTGACAGAGATGAACGACCAATCAGTGCATCAGGAGATCCAAGAGTTCATGAAGTCAAAGAACAGAGAACAGGAACTCTCTGAGATCCACTGCTCAGCTCTGGCCTACATGCTGCAGATGTCTGAGGAGGTTCTGGATGAGTTGGACCTGGACAAGTACAGAACATCACACCAGGGGAAACAGAGACTGATTCCAGCTGTGAGGAACTTCAGGAAGGCTCGGTGAGTTCAGACATGATCAATAACATCATCAGTCAGTGATGATTCATGGTTTGGTTTATCAAATACACACAGAAGTCAGTTCTTCTCATTCTTCTCAGTTTGTTTCTGGAGATGTTTTAAATGATGAAAGTGAAGATTTGTCAGCTGGTTGTGATTCTTGTTTTGAACTGAATGAAAACACCAAATCACAACATTCTCTCAAGTCTCTGTTCATGATAAGACAGAAAGACAAGAGAAACCAACAGTTCACACAATGAACAAACACTAGGGGGCAGTGGAGAGAAAATGTGACAGAACCAGACTCAAACATGTGCAGCATCTGCCTCGACCGGTTGTGGTGAAAGGACAAAATGGAGGACAGAGGAGAGGAGGGGGAGAGAAAGTGAAAGAGGGAGGTGAGGTAGAGACAGAAGAGAGAGACCAGGAGCAGAAATATAACAGTTGTGTCAGCTTCTAAGTTTAAACAGGACTTATGACATTTTTATACAACTACAATGTTATTGATGAGACATAAACATTAGACTGATATCAACTTTAATTATAGTATCATATTAATAATAATAGCAATACTACTGGTTTCAAGCAGCAACTTTGTCTAAAGTAGTGATGTGTCGTTCGTGAATGATTTGTTCAAAATGAACTAATCTTTTATATGACTCGGGAGTAATGAGTCATCTCAGTGAGTGATTCGTTCATTTTCATGCAGTACCTTCCTTCGCCACATGGCAGACAGCTGCATAAGCTCAGTCAGCAGGACAGGAAACAGAAATGATTAGTTCAGGATTCACTCAACTGAGCGAGCGTCCGTCCTCAGGTCACGTGACAGCTACTGAGTCACTGTCGTGCTGTTAAACAACAATGGCAGAGAGGATACAGGACACAAGTCACTTGTCACTTTATTGAGGTGTGTATTTGCTTTCCTAGGGTTTCATATGGTTTGAATTGCATTTTGTTTATTATACTTTGTCAGCTGAAGCAAAACAATGTTGCCTACAGTGTTAAGTGTTTGAGAACCGCAGTCTTTTTTACAACGCCCACAAGAGGGACACAGCGCCACCCGCTGTAAAAATGAATGAAATAAACGAAATGACTCAAAAAAAGATTAGTTCAATTTACTGTCCGAGAGTAAAAGATCTGAGTCAGTAAGAAGAGTCGAACTTTCCATCACTAGTCTAAAGTCTCATCTTTTATTCTTTATTCAGGTTGAGGGGCTGCAGTTTGACAAAGATCATCTGTTCTTCTCTGGCCTCAGCTCTGAAGTCCAACCCCTCACACCTAAGAGACCTGGACCTGAGTGAGAACAAGCTGCAGGATTCAGGAGTGAAGCTGCTGTGTTCGGGACTGGAGAGTCCACATTGTAGACTGGAGACTCTGGGGTGAGTTCACTGACTCTCTGTTACTGTTGTAAATGTCAGATGTTTCATCCACAACTGAAAGTCATTCATGTTGTCACATGAGTTGAATCAGTGATGGTTGTTCCATGTTTCCACTTTTTCTTCCCTCAGATGTAGAATCAGGATCTTTTCACAGCTGACGTGTTTTTTGTTTTCTAAAGTGTTTCAGTCGCTGTAGTTTTCACGTCAGTCGCAGCTTTGACCTTTTCTGACTGAACTTGATGTTTTTCACTTTCTCCTCTGACACGTTCACATGTAGCCAATCAGAATGAGGGTTGTTGATGATGTCACAGCTGTGACTGTTTACAAACAAACAGGAGCTTCCTCTCATCTTCAAATCAGCTGTGTCTCAGTTCATAAGGCTGGATCCTCCAAGTGTGGACTCATGGTCCAGATGTTGTCAACATGTGTCACAGCACCGTGACGTGGGCGTGTCCCAACTGTCACATGACTCGTCATCTGGTGTATGTTTGGCGGACGACCGTGTCCCAGAATTCTTTGCAGCAATAAAGGTGGTGGTAATGCACCTTTAAGCTGGTTTACTAAACACAGATGAATCAAAGAATCAAATCAAGTGTAAAATATAGAATTGTAAAGATGTTGAGAAGAAGTGTGATTCAGGACTTTGAAGTGTAGAGGGCAGTATTGAACCTCTCAGTGTACAGCCTGCACACAGACTCCACCTGTTTCTGCTTCTTATCATTGATTCATTTCATTGAGTTGAACTTGATGTGAAAAGTGAGGCTGTGTTGAAATTCACCTGTGACTTCTTTGTCCTTTTGCTGCTGTTTCTTTGCGTCAAACGTCTTTATTCTTCACGTTCACTTGAACTGAACCTTCACACACTCGTGTGTCTCACAGTCACATGACTCATGCTTTCTAAATACACTGTAGAAAATGTTCAGATACATTTTCATCCTCACAGCTGATATTTGACTCACACATTAAAATTCACCTGCTGAACAAAACACTTTTATTCTTTATTCAGGTTGAGGGGCTGCAGTTTGACAGAGATCAGCTGTTCTTCTCTGGTCTCAGCTCTGAAGTCCAACCCCTCACACCTGAGAAAACTGGACCTGAGGGGGAACCAGCTGCAGGATTCAGGAGTGAAGCTGCTGTGTTCTGGACTGGAGAGTCCACATTGTAGACTGGAGACTCTGTGGTGAGTTCACTGACTGAAGCTGCTGTTGTTTTTTTAAACTTTCATTTCATTTACATTAAACTCATTTTATTCACTGATGAATAAAACAAACTCCTTAAACACACACACACAGACACAGTCACACGCACGCACACACACTCACACAGACACATTCACGCACACACACGCACACGCACACACACACACACACACACACTCACACACACACACACACTCACACAGTCACACACACGCACACACACACACACTCACACACACACACACAGTCACACACACACACACACAGTCACTGTTGGGATTAGGAGCGTGATTGGTTATGAATTTAGAATATTAACAATTAATTAATTAATTATGGAATAATTAATTTCTTATAAAAAGTTGAGTCAAATCCTCACACGTGGCAACAATATGTTGGGGATCAACTATAGTGGCAATAGTTTGATTGATAAAAATAAAGTAATAAAAGATAAAGTAATAAAATATTTTAATTAAATATTTTGGAAAATTAATTAAATGTTAATTAATTCTAGAACGGGGCACCACCCTGAAAACAGGGAAAAGACAATCAATCTATGCCTTTAAAATCAGTCTTAAATAATCACTGTAATTGACTCCGATATCAAAGATATCCCAATTTAACAGTATTGAAGGTATGAATCCGAGCACAGACCCTCTCAACCCCCATTTGTCACAGTATTCATGTACAAAAGACACAGAGCATTCCTTCAGGTTAATAAAAGTAACAATTTATTAAATCAAACATTGAAATCAATTAAACAATCATGTTCACTAAAAGTGAACATTAATGTAGAACGAAAATCTATTGGTTGAATCAACAAATATTACTTGCTAAGCTACAACAACACAGGCTATACAACATAAACACCAATATGTGTGTGTGTGTGTGTGTGTGTGTGAGTGTAACATGAGACAAAGGTAAGACATGGGAGTGACGCGGTTGGCCGAGCAAAGCCACTCCCACTTACGACACCAAAGTGGAGAAGGCATGCGCAGTAGCAGTGACTGTAGACGCACGCTTCCACCAAAGATGGCGCCAGAAACACATTAACACGAGGTCGCAGATCTTGGGTCGAACATGTGATAGCATGGCTGCAGAGACACGTGTTCGACACAAGATGGCGCCTATGAGGAGACTCTCATTCATGAATGAAAGAGAGAGGGTGAGTGAGTGAGAAAGAGAGAGAGTGAGTGAGTGAGAATCGCGCTTGAATAGCGGCAGACCAAAAGTGTGTTTCAAAGCACAGTGTGTTCAGTGAATGAAACAAAAGGATCGCGTACGTGAGAGTTTATGTCAGTTTAAACCACACAGACTTGACACAGGCAAAGCCAGGCCAGTCTGTGAATCTTAACGTTCATGCCGACATTCTCTCACCACGTGATCTGTCTACGCGCTCACAGCGGGAGAAGACACGTCACTGCAGGGTGAGCGGTGAGCTCTACTTTCAGCGAAGGGAATTAATAACGTGTAAACAAATACAAACAGTTAACAATAGTAAACAAATCCATACGAACGTGTGGGTGCGCAATCCAACACGTTCAACACAAAGGAAAGTTTATAAAACACAGAACCTTAACCTAACCCTGCCCAGAACCCTTGCCTCTTACTGTGAGCTGATAACACGTTTTCCCCCGAAGGAGAGGAACAAGAAGAAAAACACAAAGAGCAAAAATAGGAAGAGAAAGAAAAATGGAAGTGAGCGAGAAACGTCTGTGCTCTGGTTTTATAGTGTTTTCAGGGGCAAGGCCATAAAACAGAGAACGGCCAATGAGATTCACTGACCCTATGGAATGCTGACCAGTCGTAAAACCAAGAATGTCCCAAATGGTGGACTGAGACTTTGTTGAAAACTCAAATCAGGCTTTTGAAACTGCATATAGGCCTTACCCATGGAGAACAATAGAATAGTGGATTACAGTAGACATCTCGGCCCCAACATTTGTTAGTATAGCATTAGCTTTAACAAACCACTGGAACCATGCCCAAAAGAGAAGTGAAATCCAACAGCAGTACCAACGTCACTGTAGCGACAGTTTTCCTATAAAAGGTCGCTAAGAGGCTTAGGTGGGCTCCAGGCAGTTACGCGTCATTCAAATGAATCCAAGTCCAGTGATGTTTATTGTTTGACGATTTATTCTTGGTTGTATGATGATTTATTCTTGGTTATTTGACGATTTGACGGTAAACAGAAAATATAAATCAGGAACGCCACTAACCCCCTTTCTCTCTCTTACCCCCCGCCGATCCGAGTGCCCAGGTGTATAGATTAAACCACACCCATGTGTCAATCAAAAACGGAAGTGACATGACCAAAAAACAGTATGAGTGACCTTTCAAAATAAACAATAAACAAACAGACCAAATATGCATTTTGGCCCCTACAATTCCGGCCCCTAATTATTATGTTTCAAATAATAATTACAATTTCGACATAATCAACATAGTATATAAATATATTTTCTTGATCTTCTTTCTTCATTATTTGTAATCCAATATACGTTCTCTAAGGAAAGAGTGATTAGTCAAAGTCAAGTGTTCAGGAACAAAGTCAAGGGGTCAAAAGTCAGTTTGGGTCAGTCAATGATCCTCTGCCTCCAATAGTAGGCAGACTTTGTTGATGGGCCTGGTCAGAAATCCGGTCTTTGACTTGATCCGAAGCTGACGTACAAGTCCCTTTTTGTCCATAATGGTCTCCACAATCCTTCCAGTCAACCAGGAGTTGCGAGGCGCAGAATCATCCACAATGACGACGATGTCTCCTGGTGTGAAGTTGCGTCTTATGTTGGACCATTTCTGTCGTTCTTGTAGTTGGGGAAGATATTCCTTAATCCACCTTTTCCAAAATAAGTCAGACATATATTGAACTTGCCTCCATCTGCGGCGAGCATATAGGTCTTCCTTCTGAAACTGTCCTGGTGGCAGGGATGGCGTAGTTTTGAGAAGCAGAAGGTGATTTGGTGTGAGTGCTTCAAGGTCGTTGGGATCTGTAGAAGCCTTTGTGATTGGACGACTGTTGAGAATAGCTTCAGCTTCACATAGGACTGTGTGGAGTCCCTCCTCATCTAGACTTTGCACATTTAGTGTTGAGTTGAGAACCTTCCGCACTGATCTGATTAATCTTTCCCACACACCTCCATGGTGTGAGCCAGCAGGGGGATTGAATATCCAGTTTATTCCCCTTTGAAGCAGTATGTTATGGATCTGACCTTGATTCCATCCTTCAATAGCTTCCTTCAACTCGCGCTGTGCTCCCACAAAATTGGTTCCATTGTCTGATCGTAGTTCTTTTACTTGGCCTCGTCTGGCTATGAAGCGCCGAAGGGCATGGATGAAAGAGTCTGTGTCAAGCGATGAGGCCATTTCAAGGTGAATTGCTCTTGTAGCCAAACAGGTGAAAATAACACCATATCGCTTCACGACACTTCTGCCACGCTTCACTCCAAAGGGTCCAAAGTAATCGACTCCAACGTTTGTGAATGGTGGTTCATCTGGAGAGACTCTATCCAGGGGTAGATCAGCCATATGCTGTTGTCCAGGAGTAGCAGTTATACGCCGACAAACAACACATTTAGACAGGCTTTTCCTGATCAATACTGTGGCACCAGGAATCCAATATTTCTGACGCAGTCTGGATAACATATGGTTGCGACCACCATGTCCCACCTCTCCATGAATATGTCGTAGAATGAGGTCAGCAATGTGAAAGTCTTTGGCCAGAATGACAGGATGTTTCATTTCTTCTGGCATTGCTGCTCTGCTTAGGCGACCACCAACTCTTAACACATCTTTGTCCAGAATGGGGTTGAGTTTATGAATGTGGCTTGTCCTTTTAACATTCATTCCTTTTTTCAGATTTGAGATTTCATCTCCAAATCTCTTCTTTTGGCAGAAGCGGATTATCTCAATCTCTGCGTTCTCCAATTCACCGATTGTGAGACGGATTTCATGGGTGTCAAGATTTCCTTGCAACGAGAGAACACCACTTGCTGTTTTCCTCTTCCTGATTCGTTGCAGAAGCAGTCCTTTGATTCGGAGCATCCATGCTACTGCCCTTTTCAACTGATTCCAGGATGAGAAGTAATGGATGAAGTTGGTTGTTGGATCCACTACTTCAGGTTTTATTTGTGCAGCATTTACAGTTATGCTCTTGACTTCAGAGTCCTTTGGTGAAATTGCATCCCATCCATCAGGGTTCTGAGGCCACTCTTCCTGAGGACCAAGAAGAAACGGAGGTCCGTACACCCACATTTCCTTCTTTAGGAAAGCTTGGACTTTCAGACCTCTGGAAGCCATGTCTGCTGGATTGTCATTTGTGTTGACGTACCTCCACTGATGTTCATCTGAGGCTTTGGCAATTTCAGTCACTCTGTTAGCCACGAATGTTCGAAATCGTGTGGTCCTGTTCTTTATGTACTTGAGCACAGAGGTGCTATCAGTCCAAAATGTAGATTCTGCTAGTTCCATCTGCAGCTCTTTTCTCAATAATGTGTCCATTCTGCTCGCCATGGTAGCAGCAGTCAACTCCATGCGAGGGATAGTGACTGGCTTCAAAGGAGCAACTCTGGCCTTTCCCATCACAAATGCACAATGCGTTTGTCCATGGTTGTCATGCAGTAACAAATAACTCACAGTTCCATAACCATCCTGACATGCATCAGCAAAATGGTGTAGCTGGGCAGATGTTACCTCTCCGAAGTTTGTAGGTTTGAAGCATCTGTTGACTTTGAAGTTTTCCAGGTTATGGAGTTCCTGAATCCAGCTCATCCATTCTTGCACAATAGAGTCTGGTATCACATCATCCCAACCAGTCTTTTCCCGACACAATTCCTGCAGGATCCTTTTTGCAGTCAGGACTACTGGTGCCAACATGCCAAGGGGATCATATACAGAACTGACAGTCGACAAAATCCCTCGTCTTGTGAGTGGTCTGTCTTTGAGGATGATTTTGAACTTGAAGACGTCAGACTGAACACACCATTGTACACCTAACATCCTCTCAACAGGTAGTTTGTCATGGTCCAAATCCAGATCCTTCATTTCTTTTGCTCTTTCCGTTTCAGGTATGGCAGCCAATACATGACGACTATTGCTTATCCACTTGGTGAGTACAAAGCCTCCCTTGAAGCAAATGGCTTTTAACTCGTGAAAGAGAGCTATTGCGTCCTCTTCTGAAGCTGCTGAAGCGAGGCAGTCATCCACATAAAAGTTGTTCAAGATGGTGTTGATAGCTTGTGGGCTGAACTGGCCAGTGTTGTCTTCAGCACATTTCCTCAGGGCAAAATTTGCACAACTTGGAGATGATGTTGCTCCAAATAAATGCACCGTCATTCTGTATTCCACCATGTTCTGACTGTAATCTCCATCAGGCCACCAGACGAACCGTAGCAGGTCCCTATCTTCATTTGGTACTTGCACTTGGAGGAACATTGCTTCGATATCCGCAGCGATGATAACAGGTTCTTTACGGAATCTAGCTATGACTCCAATCAAGGTGCTGGTGAGGTCTGGTCCCTGTAAGAGCTGAGAGTTCAGTGAAACTCCTCGATATGTTGCTCCACAGTCGAACACCACTCGAAGTTTTTTCTTTTGTGGATGCAAAACTCCATGGTGTGGTAGATACCATTTTCTGCCATCACTACGTTCCAAGATTCCTTCTGGTACTTTCTCCGCATAGCCCTTGGATATCATGTCAGACATGAAGTTGGTGTACTCCAAGTGATAGCATGGATCTCTCTGGAAACGCCTTTTTAAGTTTAGTGCCCTCTGTTCAGCGCAGTTCTTATTGTCAGGCAAGCAGATTTCCCTGTCCTTCAATGGTAAACCAAAGCAGTAATGTCCATTAACTAGCTTTGCAGATGTTGATACCAAATCCAAGAACTGCTGATCTTCTTTTGAAGGCTCTTGGTCATCTTTGACACACTCAGGAAAGTCAATCTTGAACTGCTGCTCCCACCGCTCATCAAGTGCAACAACTGATATCCTGTTAACCCTGATCTCTGACTGCTCCTGAGCATAATCATCTTTTCCTCCCAGAGGTCCGTTAACTGTCCAGCCGAGCATTGTTTCGACGGCATACGGTCCATCTCCCACACTCCGGATGACTTGAAGTGGTTCCAGAGCCTTTGGTACATCGGAGCCAATCAACAACTCAATCTCACAGTCCAGTTCAGGTAAGTGAATATTCTTCAAATGATGCCACTGATTGATGTCATTTTGATGTGGGATGTTTCCTTTATGCACAGGCATGGTCTTCTGAGTGTACACACATGGGAGATCACAGAAATCAGTGCCATGAAGTCCTGTAACCTCTAGGCCTGAAACAATGCTGGTTTCAACGACCTTCTTTTGACCCATTGTTCTCAGAAGAATATTAGATTTTCTTCCCTGGAGATTTAGCTTAGTCATTAGCCCCAATGTGCAAAATGACGCAGTGCTTCCCGGGTCAAGGAATGCATATGTATGCACTGTTGTGTTCCCCTTCTTGGCCTTTACTTTAACAGGCACTATTGAGAGTTTGCAATTGTCTTCACCGGCCCCAGTAAGACCACTTGTCTGTACCGAGGCTATGGCTCTGATGTCAGCTTCTTCTTTTGTTTGAGCTTGATGTTTGTCCATTTCAAATCTCCTTTGGTGGATATGCAGCATCTGAGGATGCTTCAAATTGCATATGTTGCAGCTGAGTCGCTTCCTGCAGTCCTTGCTCATGTGTCCTATCTGCAAACAACCAAAGCAGGCTCCATTTTCTTTAAGGAAAGTGATTTTCTCATGATGTGCTTTCTTTTCCAATAGGAAACACACCTCCAAAGCATGTCCACCTCCACAGAACAAACACCTTTTTACAGCCGGCCAACTCTCCATTTTCCTCGGTCCATTTCCATTTTTCTCATGTGCAACTGTCACAGTGGTTGCAAATGTACTTCCTTTGATTCTTGGATGAGGTGGTTTTGACATAAAACTTCTTCCATCCTTGCTTGGTGTTGGAGTGTCTCTGATGTCTCCAAATACTGGATCAGTTGCAATCCTCACCTGTTTTTCAAGGTAATTGACCAGATCCCCGAAGGTAGCCCTTTGTTTGTACCTTTCCTGAAAATCACATGCCACAGATCTCCATTTATCCCTCAGTCGATATGGCAGCTTCTTAATTATAATTAGCAGGTTAGCTGACATGTTGAGCTCTTGCATGTTGTTGAGATCTTCCATGGCATTGCAACATCCTCTTAGAAACAGAGTGTATGCTTGTAGTGTTTTTGTGTCATCTGGTTTAATTGACGCCCATGAAAGAGCCTTCTCCATGTAGGCTGTAGCAATTTTATGCTCGTTGCCAAAGTGCTCCTGCAGTAAAGATTTTGCCTTCCTGAATCCTCTGTCTGCTGTCATATGAAGGCAGCTCCTCACCATTTCTCTTGGTTGTGCTTCTGTATATTGTTCCAGATAATAAAGACAATCTGTGGGGTTTGGGTTCTTGCTTTCAATGTTGTGTTCAAAGGATTTTATGAATGTTTGAAATTGAAGTGGGTCACCATAAAAACGACAAATCTCCTTCTTGGGCATTAAAGAGAGAGACTGTTGTTGGACCATTAATGCAGTGATGTCATTTTGCTTTTCCATGATGCTAAGCATGTTGCTCTGTTCACCATTGTTAGGAGCAGGCAATGTGGCTGGTATTGTAACATGTGCATCCATAGTTAATGTATTTGACTGAACTGTCACTGGCACTGTGGGGAGAGATTGGGTTTGAGTACTGTCTCCGTCAGCAGTGGCAGTCATTTGTGTTTTCTTTTCATGTTGTTTTTTCTCCATATACGAGTTCATACCATCCGACACTCTTGATCTGTGGCTGCACACACCAGATCTACTTGAGGCTCCAAGAATCTTCATTTTTGCCATTGTAGCAGCAAGGTTTCCATCCAGCTCCAGTTGCTCTTTTTTCCTCCTTAGCTGCTCCTCTTGTGCTTCTATGGCATGTTTATCTTTTAGCATTTGTTGTTTTACAATAAGAGCAGCCATTTCAGCCTCAGCCTTGATGCATGCAGATGAGGTGGTGGAAAATCTTGAGCATGAAGAATGTGATTTGTGACTCCTGTTGGTAACATTTGACACACTGTCACTTGGTTTAATTTCATCCTGCATGTCAGATATTGCTTTATTCTGTTGAGAAGGAATGGCAGTTGGAACATCAGAGTGTGGTATATCTTCCTTTAATTCAACAGGTGCAACAGGTGCCTCTTCTTCAGGTGGAATGGGAGAGTTGACTGATTGTGCAGCAAACACATCTGCAGTCACATTTCTTGCTTGCTGAAAGTGTCTTTCAGTCTCAGAGAGCCATGTTTTTACATCATCAGTGAAGTCTGTGTTGTGTTTTATTATGCGTCCAAACCACTCATTTTGTGTTACCTTTTCCTCTTTGGGAAGTAAAACAATCACTGACTCATGTGCTGCCTTTGCATTTTCATCCAGTTGTTTGAGTTCATTCAGTTTGAATTGCACTTTCTTTGCATTTTCATCATTTTTCATGAGCTCTTTAATTTCGCGTGAGAGTGCTTTCATTTTTGTCACATTAGATTGACGTTGCTTTTGAAGAGTTTCCATTTCGCAAGCCAGCGCTTTGGCTGTAAGCTGGACCGTTCTCTTCTCCGTATTTTCCATTTCATTTGCGTCACTCATTATGTGAACTTTCAACGTGCACAATTCACCAAAGCACTGAGCAACAGACACAATGCAATCCGTAATGACATTGCTTCAGCCACAATGCGATTTTCAACACAACAGCACAGCACGGCGGCCACTGCTCACCACACAGTCAAATCAGCCCAAACAATTGCCGATCGCGACAAACGAAGCACGCGCAACACAAGCCCAAACAAACAGTCCCCAATGGACAAAACGGCAGCCTCTCCAAACTGTGTTCAACTTCAAACAAATACACAGGAGGATCAACCAACATACCGTTTCCGATGGCTGTGATGCGCTGCTGTCACTTATGTCTCTGATCCAAGGCGTCCGCGGAAAAGAGTCCAATGTGTTGCATAGTTCGTTCAGTGCAAAACATCGAGATCCAAGCGGTAAGAGCAACGTTGAATTCCGTCCATGCCGTGGTGTTTATGGATTGGTTTTCTGTTTACTAATTGTAGCGACAGTTTTCCTATAAAAGGTCGCTAAGAGGCTTAGGTGGGCTCCAGGCAGTTACGCGTCATTCAAATGAATCCAAGTCCAGTGATGTTTATTGTTTGACGATTTATTCTTGGTTGTATGATGATTTATTCTTGGTTATTTGACGATTTGACGGTAAACAGAAAATATAAATCAGGAACGCCACTAACCCCCTTTCTCTCTCTTACCCCCCGCCGATCCGAGTGCCCAGGTGTATAGATTAAACCACACCCATGTGTCAATCAAAAACGGAAGTGACATGACCAAAAAACAGTATGAGTGACCTTTCAAAATAAACAATAAACAAACAGACCAAATATGCATTTTGGCCCCTACAGTCACGTCACTACTTCAACATGAAGTTGAAGGTTTGGACGGTTTGTTCACACCGCTACCAGTTACGCCGAGTAAAGGCCCGGACCCAAAGAAACAGCATCAAAAAGGCGGAGGTGATGCTGACGATGTTTCCAACGCTGAAATCATGAATGCAGTGGTGGAGTTAACAAAACGCTTCACTGCGCTTGAGCAAAACATCTCCAGAAACACTGAAGCCATTACGACAGTCTGCGAGCAGTTGAAAGGGATGGAATTATGGAAAGTTGAAAATAACAAAGAACACATTAAAGAAATGTCAGGACAAGTCTCACAACTGCAACAGAGAAGTGAAAATAGCGAGCGCTTCAGCAGGCGCTGGAATCTCCGCATGTATGGATTAGGAGAGACACCTGCAGAGAACATCAGAGGGGAGATCATCAAGTTGCTGGCGCTGCTCGCACCTGAAGACAAAGAAAAGCTGGGCTTTCTCGTTGACACAGTGCATAGAGTTGGAGTTCCCCGGGATAATGCAGCACGACCTGTCATCGTGCAGTTCACAATGAGATCCTTTGGAAACAAAGTCTGGAAGATTTCACGTGGCACTGAGATTCTCAAGGAGAAGAAACTACTGGTTAAGGAAGATTTGACACAAACCGACAAGATGGAAAGAAACAAGCTCTGGCCGCTTGTGGAAGCTGCCAGAAAGCAAGGGAAACGTGCTGGTGTTCGTGGTCCAGAAGCCTATATTGAAGGAAGAAAGGTGACTTGTTAAGTTTAGAATGGGTTCTGGACTTTAAGGGTTATGTTAAATAAGTCACAGGAGCACTTCATTACATTTAATAATACTGTTGGTTTAAAATTCATGAATGTATAAATGGTACTTATAGTTGAGCTTTACTGTTTGTAAGTACCTATTTTATTCTTTCTTCAAGTTTCTAAGTGTTCATTTACCTCAGACATTAGCCAATTCTGTTTCTGTTTTTATTGAGTTCATTTTCTTGTATGACTCAATTTAAGTTTGATGCACTAAGTTTGTGCTCTATTAATGTAAGGGGACTACGGGATAATACAGAAAGGAAGGCAGTTTTTCTCTTAAGCAGGCGTTGTAATGCAAATGTAGTTTTTTTGCAAGAAACTCATTCATCTAGAGATGATGAAAGATTTTAGAAGTCTCAGTGAGGGGACACAGTTTTTCTTTCTCATGGCTCAAATAATTCAGCTGGAGTCGCAGTTCTTTTGAATAGATTTAATGGTGATGTGCTGGATTCCGCTTTCTCAGATGATGGTCCATGGATTATATTGGTCTTAAAGGTGGACAACCTTCTGGTTATTATTTGCAATGTTTATGGTCCAAACAGAACAATTCAAGCAAAAGATATGTTTTCTAATCTCTCTGCAAAGGAAAATACAAAGAATGTGTTTTTATCATTGGTGGAGACTTCAATGATGCCCCTGATGATGAAATAGATCGATGGCCTCCTAGATCTACAGCTTGACTTGGTTTCAAATCTACCTCATTTCTGTGTGATCACCTTCTGCTTTCAGATGCTTGGAGATTTATGAACCCCAGTGTCAAAGATTATACGTGGACCAATTCTAGCAGAAGCTTACAGTCTAGAATTGATCTATGGTTACTGTCATCACATGGACTACAGTTCATTTCAGATGTTTCTCATTCTCATGCTCCGCTGTCTGATCATCAAAAGAGAAGTCTTAGATTAAAGGGCTCTAAAGAAAAATCAAACATCAGAGGCTATTGGAAATTAAATAATAATATATTGGAAGACAAAACATTTTTTTAAAAAAAGTGTAGAATTGCTTGCAAAAGACATTTTTAGTGAAAAAGATATGAGTCCAATCCAAAAATGGGAATTCTTTAAATTTAAAGTTAGAGAAGTTGCAATACAGTGTAGCAAACAAATAAAAGAAATACGTACTAGCAAAGAAGATCTTTAATGAGCCAGTTGCACAAATGAATATCTAGGCACGATTTATCTGAGGATGAATTAAAATTGCTTAAGAATCTTAGTGAAGAGCTTGACAGAATGTATATGAATTTGGCCAAAGGTGCCTTCATAAGGTCCAGGGCTAAGTGGTTAGAGGAAGGGGAAAGAAATACTAGTTCTTTTTTTGGTTTAGAAAAGCCAAATAGGAAAATAAATAATATTACATCCCTAAATATAAATGGTACCATCAGCACAGACCACAATAATATTGCAAGTTACGTCACCTCCTTTTATAGCAAATGATATACATGTGAATTGAATCACTTCAAGAGCAGTGCATTTATGGAGCATATAAGAAAGTTGACTCCTCTGATTTCTGGACATTTCAAAGACAGCTGTGACAGAGAGCTCTCATCCTCAGAAATGACTGAAGCAATATGAACTCAATGAATTTAAGAAAAGCACCTGGAAGTGATGGTCTCTCAGTAGAATTTGATTTATGCTTTTGGGCTTTAATTAAGGACCATCTACTGCTCATGTTTAAAGAATGTATTGATAGAAAGGACATGACGACAACCATGAAACAAGGTCTGATAACCCTTATTCCTAAACCTGAAACAAATCCTTTAATAATGGAAAATTGGAGGCCCATTTCTCTTTGAAATATAGACTATAAAATGATCTGACAGGTCTATGCTAAACGTTTGAAGAAAGATCTAGAAGAGATAATAAGCGAAAACCAAAATGCCTTTATGGCCAAACGTCACATTAGCTCTAATGTCAGGTTAGTATTAGATTGAATTGACTATTGGAACCACATAAAGTCACATGCACTACTTGTATTCCTCGACTTTTATAAGGCATTTGATTCAATTGAACATTCTTTCATGATACAGGCCCTGCACATTTTTGGTTTTGGGGATCATTTTATTAATAATATAATAATGTTTTATAAAGATATAAACAGCTCTGTCATTTTATATCCCAGCATTTCCCAAAGGTTTCCAATTTCAAGAGGTGTACGCCAAGGATGTCCTATTTCTTGTTTTTTATTTTTGATTGTGGCTGAAGTTTTGTTGTTAAATATCTCACATAGCCCCGATATTCATGGTTTGACCATCTTTAACAGAGAGATCAAAATGACACAGCTAGCCCATGATACACTATTGTTTCTAAGGGATAAAGGGCAAATACAAAGTGCATTACGTGCAACTGGTGCATTTTCAGAAGCTTCGGGTCTTAAACTTAATCTTTTATGTTTCTATGAGACTGAAGAGAAACTTATGTTTGATATTCCTGTCAAACAGTGTGTTAAATATCTTGGTGTTCACATTTCCAAGGACATGACTCTCAGACAACAGCTACATTTTCTTCCCAAAATGAAGAAAACTAAGACAATTTTGAATTGATGGCTTCAGAGAGACCTTTCAATCTTTGCTAGAGTGTTATTGTCAAAAGCTGAAGGTGTATCAAGATTAGTTTATCCTGCTTTGTCACTTTTTGTTAGTGATATGTTCTGCACAGAAATCAATCATTTATGTATTACATTTGTGTGGAAAAATAGGAGACATTGCCTCAAAAAAGAAATTCTCACTTTAGAGAGAGCAGAAGGAGGATTGGGCGTCTTAGATTTGATCCGTTTGAATTGCACCTTTAAGATCAAATGGCTTCAGAAATGTTTGGAATGTCCGGAATCGCTATGGAATTTTATACCATATAATATCTTTGAAAATGGAAGCGGCTTCAACTTTCTATTGGGATGTAACTAGTCCGTTTCTAAATTGCCACTAAAAGTCTCAAAATGTCATCAACAGGCTTTATTGTCTTGGAAAGTGTGTTATGTTCACAACTTTTCACCACAAAAAACTCTTATTTGGAATAACAGTGATATTACTGTTAACAAGAAAAGTCTATATAAGGAGGCCTGGATTGAAAGGGGTATTATCTATGTTTCTGCTTTGTTTGATAATAAAGGTCATCTTTATAGTTATGAACCATTTCTAAGAACAAAATCTGTTCCTATCATTTATAAAGAGTTGATTTCTGTAATGCCAGCTATTCCCACAGGCATAATTGAATGAATGAAATGTCACCTTGGCCATCAAAATATTGATCCTCAAGTGCCTTCTCTACTTATTGGTGGGATACCATTAACAGATGTAAAGTGTACAAACAAACATATAAGGAAAGAGATTCAAAACTAGAACAAGATTTCACCCAAAAGCAAATCTTTCTGGAATTCACAATTTGATCATATAAAGTGGCGCAAAGCATGGTTATGCCCCTTTCAGTTTTGTGTTTGGAATAAAATCAGAGAAGTTCATTTCAAAATCTTACATCATATTTACCCGTGTAACACAATCATTTCCAAATGTGTTGACATTGATGCTAAAGTGCAAAACTGAGCCAGAAACGACTTTACATCTGTTTTATCACTGCCCCTTTTCTTTTGTTTTTTGGAGAGACGTAGAGAAGTTTATTCAGAACAGGACTGGTCATGTCATAGCAATTGCCCCAAAGGATATTGTCACTGAATTGAATTGTAGCAACAGATCTTTAAATCACATGGCAAATCTCTTTCTTCAATATTCATAACTTAAAGAACTAGGTTCACATACTGACTGATCGGGGACTGAGACTGAGTGGCACTTGGCTGATGTACACTGTTAAGGTTGGCCACAATGCTATCACCAATCTTTTTAACCAAATCTGTTATCACAACACTGAGAGCATCAACAGAAACTAATTGTGGAGGTGTAGGGTCTGATTGAGCAATCAGTGTGGAGCTGGCAGAGGGGGTTAATGGAGGCTCAATAACTGACTGATCAACTGTGTTGTTCATAACACTGGGGAACACTGGCCTACCCCTACCATAACACAGTGAAGAAATCTGTTGGCCCCTCCCCACCCCAAAGGTGACATCACGTCCACGACCAGCCATAGCATGAACCATAAAACTGTCCCTCTCCGACATCTTGAACACAAAGTAACCTTGCACTGTAAACTGCACAATGTGCTGCAATACAACAGTTAAATGACAGGAGCACAAAATAAAAATCTCAATTTTTACAATATTGACTTCTACGCGTTTCCCATGTATAGGGTTGGTCTATTTGGACACCTTTACCCAAAGCACACACACAAAAAAGTACATAGTTTTCTGTTTTGTTTTTTTTTCACACAAAAAAACCCACAATATGAACACAAGGTATTCACATTATTAGCGTCACTTAGTTTAAATTCCTCTTCAATGTCCAGCGTTCCACACTTAGAGAATAACTAGTTACGTACAGTCATTAGCACGGAGCAATGACGAAACGCGAGTGAATCTTTTAGCACTCAATTGTCCGACACACCTTGAACGCACCTCGGGCGACTGCAGTCTCACACACCCACAGAGCGAGAGGAGGAGAGACGAGGCAGGTGAACGCCGCTGCTCCCCGGGGATCAGACGAGCGCCGATCGGTGATGCAACGGGTCGAACGGCACCAAGTGTAACGGTGTAGTTTTGCGGTCTGCGTTGTGAAGAATTCGCCGTACGCTGGATATCTTTTAGAGGAAGTCTCCGTTTATTTCTGACACAAAGCAAGTGAAAGAAAACTCCCATCAGCATGTGGAACACAGGGAAACGTGCCCTCTATAAAATAAATATATAATTATAAAAAATAAAATAAAAATAAATGTACAGCTTGTCAAATTTAGCACGATAATCTCCATATGAGCATAATGACAATGCTAAACAATACAGAAATCACACAAGCGCACATCACGTACCTCTCCCACAACATGCAGCAGCAGAAGGGGAGAGGTGAGGGCAGACACACCCTTAAATACTGGGTGGGCACCCCAAAAGTGAACGTGGGGGACAGCAGACAATCATGAAGGTTCCACATGACAACTTAACCTGCCGTGTCAGGGTCAAATACACAAATAAAAACTTAAAACATACATTTTGTGTAATTATAAATAAAATAGACATCAGGTGTTCAATAAATTGCAGTACCTTAAAAAAGAAATACTGTAGTAACTGACCCTGTTACACACACACACACACACACACAGTAGTTGACTAAAGCAGTGGTTCTCGCGGACAGTCTCCTGGGGGGGTTGGATTATTATAACAAACAAATAAATCATCCTCATGGCGACTTTTTGGTACCAGGTACTATTTTTAGTACCTGCTCCTGCGAGGTTCCAAGCACTAAGCAGGTACTATGCGATGATTGGTCAGACTGCCGGCCGCTGACTGGCCAGAGTCCCGTCACAGGGACTGGTGTAAAGTCACTAGTCACTGTGTGTGTGCCCACATTAAGTAGGTACTTTAATTGTAGTTGAAATGCAAGAATTACCCCAAGAATTGAGGATCTTTGAAGGCAAAGCAGGCTCAGGTCTCACATGAACATCGCCTGCAAGCTTCTGTAAAAAATGCAGATGATATTCCTACTATTAGACCTCGTAATAATAACAATAATAAAGCATACATTCATATCAAAGGTCTGGTGCCAATTCACAATTATACCAATAGCCTAGTAATAGGCCTACTGATGATGATGATGATGATGATGATGATAGTGTGGGCCTAAAAAGAATTGCCTAGCCTAGGGCTGTCTATCTGTCTGTCTGTCTGTCTGTCTGTCTGTCTGTCTATCTATCTATCTATCTCCATCCATCCAAGGGGTGGTGTAGTGGGGGTGGCGCCGGGAACGGGAGGGGGGGCCCCAACTGCAATGAACCAGCTTTGGGGGGGCCCAGCTGGCAAAAGGTTTAAAACCCCTGGTCTAAAGTCTCATGTTTTATTCTTTATTCAGGTTGAGGGGCTGCAGATTGACAGAGATCAGCTGTTCTTCTCTGGTCTCAGCTCTGAAGTCCAACCCCTCACACCTGAGAAAACTGGACCTGAGTGATAACAAGCTGCAGGATTCAGGAGTGAAGCTGCTGTGTTCTGGACTGGAGAGTCCACATTGTAGACTGGAGACTCTGGGGTGAGTTCACTGACTCTCTGTTACTGTTGTAAATGTCAGATGTTTCATCCACAACTGGAAGTCATTCATGTTGTCACATGAGTTGAATCAGTGATGGTTGTTCCATGTTTCCACTTTTTCTTCCCTCAGATGTAGAATCAGGATCTTTTCACAGCTGACGTGTTTTTTGTTTTCTAAAGTGTTTCAGTCGCTGTAGTTTTCACGTCAGTCGCAGCTTTGACCTTTTCTGACTGAACTTGATGTTTTTCACTTTCTCCTCTGACACGTTCACATGTAGCCAATCAGAATGAGCGTTGTTGATGATGTCACAGCTGTGACTGTTTACAAACAAACAGGAGCTTCCTCTCGTCTTCAAATCAGCTGTGTCTCAGTTCATAAGGCTGGATCCTCCAAGTGTGGACTCATGGTCCAGATGTTGTCAACATGTGTCACAGCACCGTGACGTGGGCGTGTCCCAACTGTCACATGACTCGTCATCTGGTGTATGTTTGGCGGACGACCGTGTCCCAGAATTCTTTGCAGCAATAAAGGTGGTGGTAATGCACCTTTAAGCTGGTTTACTAAACACAGATGAATCAAAGAATCAAATCAAGTGTAAAATATAGAATTGTAAAGATGTTGAGAAGAAGTGTGATTCAGGACTTTGAAGTGTAGAGGGCAGTATTGAACCTCTCAGTGTACAGCCTGCACACAGACTCCACCCGTTTCTGCTTCTTATCATTGATTCATTTCATTGAGTTGAACTTGATGTGAAAAGTGAGGCTGTGTTGAAATTCACCTGTGACTTCTTTGTCCTTTTGCTGCTGTTTCTTTGCGTCAAACGTCTTTATTCTTCACGTTCACTTGAACTGAACCTTCACACACTCGTGTGTCTCACAGTCACATGACTCATGCTTTCTAAATACACTGTAGAAAATGTTCAGATACATTTTCATCCTCACAGCTGATATTTGACTCACACATTAAAATTCACCTGCTGAACAAAACACTTTTATTCTTTATTCAGGTTGAGTTACTGCAGTTTGACAGAGATCAGCTGTTCTTCTCTGGTCTCAGCTCTGAAGTCCAACCCCTCACACCTGAGAGACCTGGACCTGAGTCAGAACCAGCTGCAGGATTCAGGAGTGAAGCTGCTGTGTTCTGGACTGGAGAGTCCACATTGTAGACTGGAGACTCTGGGGTGAGTTCACTGACTGAAGCTGCTGTTGTTTTTTAAACTTTCATTTCATTTACATTAAAATCATTTTATTCACTGATGAATAAAATAAACTCCTTAAACACACACACACACACACTCACGCACACTCACGCACACTCACACACACACACACACACACAGTCACACACACACAGTCTCACACACACACACACACACACACAGTCACACACAGACACACGCACACTCTCTCACACACACACACACACACACACACACACACTCACAGTCACACACACACACTCACACACAGACACAGTCACACACGCACGCACACAAACACACACACACAGTCACACACACACACATGCACACATACACACACACACACACAGTCACACACACACACACACAGACACAGTCACACACACACACACGCACACACAGTCACACACACACACACACAGTCACACACACACACACAGTCTCACACATGCACACACTCTCTCTCACACACATGCACACACTCTCTCTCTCACACACACACACACACACACACTCACACACACACACACACACACACATTGTTCTAAAGTCTCATGTTTTATTCTTTATTCAGGTTGAAGGGCTGCAGTTTGACAGAGATCAGCTGTTCTTCTCTGGTCTCAGCTCTGAAGTCCAACCCCTCACACCTGAGAGACCTGGACCTGAGTCTGAACCAGCTGCAGTATTCAGCAGTGAAGCCTCTGCGTGATCTTCAGAAGAGTCCAGACTACAGACTGGAGACTCTGAAGTGAGTAGAGTGTTGTTCTAATCACAGTCAGACAAACATCAGTGTTTCCTCAGTGAAGCTGTGACAGCACAATAGTGACAGACTTCATGATTGGACACAAAGACACAGAGAGACAACAGACGAGCCACGAGCTGCTGCTACTCACAGACTAGAGCTGAGCGCCTCACATGATGAGCGTCCATCAGCTGTTTGTAGTTTGACTTCATCACAGATTATAGATCCACTGTATCATACACTGTAAAAACAGCAGCACATCTTGTTTGGTTAGAAAACGTCAAAGTAGCCACTTTCAGACTGGAACGTCATTTTCCTTCAAACTCTGACAAAAGCATGAAGAAATGAGCAAAATATCAAGAAATGATCTTTATCACAAGCAAAGAAATGAAAGTGAGTCTTCTCTGACTTTAAGAATTGACACCTTGGCAAGGGAGAACCCAAAAGCACGACAACGAGGCAGGAAAACGCAGATTACTAAGTCCAAAAGCAGGAAATCAGTCACAAACAGGCAAACACATCAGAACAAGAAGACTAACTAGAGTGGCAATTCCGTGGCCGAAATTTCGAGGGTGCCTGCAGTTCTTGCGGCATGTGTCGTCATTGGGAAACATTATTTGGATCCAATCCACCTTGGAAGGACTTTTTGGTGGAGTCACCCTTTCAAAGTTTCCCATTCATGTGTATTATATCGCAGTTTTTTGCGATTGTTGTCGCCATGGTTACTTAAAACACTTGGAAATAGTCATAGCACACAAGTCCCGGCCAAGACGCACGTTTTGATATAACATGTGTGGGGGTTTTCTCAAAACTGTGGGAGGAGTTACACGTCAAAGTTTTGTGTGGAAGAATAGCAATTCAATACAGAGAGACTTACACGCCCCTCCCTAAGTCCCCTCTTCTCCTTACACACGCGCACGCACACACACGCACACGCACACACGCACCTGTCCCTATCTCTCCTAAACCTCTGAGAACAGAGAAAACAGCATGTTTTAAAGTTGTCATATTTCAAGAACGGTTGATGATAGAGATACAATTTTTGGTTTGTGAGCGTCAGGAGGCTTTCAGCAACTCCCACATGTTTGTGACAAACAGGCGTGAATTGACAGAGAAATCACAGTTTTAAAATCACCCTCGTCTTGATTTTTCCAGAACTCCAAAGCAGACATTTTAACATGGGAGTGAATGGAGACTGTGACCAGAGTTCTCTGCGCTTTGAGGTGATTTAAAGAAAAACTACAGGTCATATGAACATGAAAACACATACAGGGTTAGAGGACAGCCATGGCAACATTTTGATGTAAAAATGGTCAGTGTAGGTTGGAAATTGTGGGCAGGAGAAGAGTTTGTTTAGAGATTTTTGGTGATTAATTTGCTGGATCTCGCTAGAGTGGCACACTCTAGCGATCCGCCCACACACTTCACAGACCACACACACAATCATTATAAAATCTGAAAACGTAAAAAAAAAGTACAAAACGTAAACTGCGATTGTTTAAAAACCGTAACATGTATCAAAACTTTGACTTAGGTCAGAAAAGTCCCAAGTCTTGTGACCCGTTTAAAGTAACAATCATGTTTCTGCGTTAAAGTATGACGACACTGTGATGCTCCAAAGCGGGCTTGGTTTTTCTCCAAATTTTGGCCGTTTCCCATTATTGTGTGAGTGGAAATTAATCGCAGTTTTTCGTGATTTTTGTCGCCATGGTTACTCGAAAGTCTTAGAAAAGTCATAGCACACGATTCCCGGTCGAGGCGCACGTTTTGATGTAACTTGTGTTGGGGGTTTCTCAAAACTGCGGGAGGAGAAGCGTGCCAAACTTTTGAGGGTGCGAGAATAATAAGAAGCGGAATAAACGCGTAGGAATATCAATAGGTGCTTCCGCTCAATGCATTCTAGTGAGAACTCTAGGTTCTCACTAGTATGCATTGTAGCTGCAGGCACCTAACTAGAAATGCTGGAGCAAAAAACCAACACAAGACCATCTGAAAATGGGCTGCTATATAATCACTGAGGGACTAATGAGCCAATGGAAAACCAGGTGAGGGAAATGAGTTGATTGCATGGAAGAAAGGCGGGATCTGAAATGACAGGAGAACTAGTGACAAGACATGGAAACAAATGAAAAAGACATGAAACAAACTAAGAGTTAGTGTAAGTACGTAAGTACAGAGAGAGTGAATTTGACCTTTGTGTTTTAAACACAGCAGTAGTGAAGCAGGAGCAGCAGGGATTTCATTCAAACTGTTGTTTGTTACTGTTTATTAAAGCTTACATGAAGTTGTCATTCTCTTCTTTTAAGACAATGTTAGAGTTAGTTTTCTTCACTTTTTCTGTCAAAAATGAGGACAATTTCCCAGAAAGTAGACTTCATTGACCTTTTTTTAAAAGTCTTCCACAAACACCTTCAAGTGTAAACCACATAAAACCACGAGAAAGTCATTTACATTCACATTATATCAAATAACATGAAGAGGCTGCAGACACAGACATTATAGTGACTCTGCTGTAAACATGAACACTGGAGTGACAAAGCCCGCCCCTTTCTGTTGGACCTCAGGTTAAAGCTCCGCCTCCAAGACTCTGTAACATGAGTCAAAATCAAAGTTCTCTCTGGTTTAAGGTTTATAGACAAATTCTGCATGAACAGAATATAAACACAACTTTTTCCTGAAGAAATATGCAAATGAGTGACTTGAGTATCGTCACCATGTGTGTGTGTGTGTGTGTGTGTGTGTGAGGCAACATGAAACAGTGGCAACAACAATTCAATCAAAAAACCAAATGTCCCTGAAATATATCTACTAACAAATACTTTCCATCAAAGTACACAGAGTACGCATTTAAGGCCACAGCTGAACATGTGACCTTGACTTCCATGTCAACAGAGATGAACATAAAGAAACAGCAACCCCTGCTGGTGAGGAGTAGTTCCTGCAGCACTATAGATGCACTATATGGACAAAAGTATTTGAATTGACGTGTTTCAATGGGGCTTTGGACTCTCGGCCTCTTCTCTCAGTGAAGGACAATCTGAAGTTCAGCAGACGCAGACATTTCTACTCCAACATGACTGTGTCTCAGTGGACAAAGCAACCACTATAAAGACATGAGCCCTGACCTTTAACCCCATCCAGCACCTTTGGGATGAACTGGAACAGAGATTAAGAGCCAGACCTTGTGGTCCAGCATCAGTGTGTGACCTCATCAATGCTCGACACAATGAATGGACACTAATTCTCACAGAAACACTTCAAAGTGTTGAGCAAAGTCTTCCAAGAAGAGTTGAAGCTGTTAAAGCTGCAAAACTCCATATGAAAATACTGTCAATGTATTTGAATACTTCATAATAGTCCAAATACTTCTGTTGATTTGTTTTCACACAACTCCAAACAACCAGTGTTTGGTGAATGAGTGAATGTGAGCTGTTGTAACATGTGATGTTATTATTCCACATCTGAGCTGCATCACTGACTCTGACTCTGACTCTCTGTCGTCTTCTCTCAACAGGTGGAGGCCATGGATGTGATGAGTGTGTGTGTGCGTGTGTGTGTGTGTGTGTGTGTGTGCGTGTGTGTGTGTGTGTGTGTGTGTGTGCGTGTGTGTGTGTGTGTGTGTGCGTGTGTGTGTGTGACGCTGCTTCAACAGATCTGTGACAGAACTCCAACGATGATGGTGTGATTTTTCAGTCCTAACGTCCTGAACCTGTGACGAGCTGTTTCAACATTTAACATAATGTGTCTTTAATCCAAGAGTATTCATCTACAATGTTAATAATATCCATAACCTTTATTACATGATGTATAATTACATATCTAACAGTTTAACCCTGACCAGTCAACATGTGTTTCCTTTTCATTTGCATCAGTTCAATGTATCTATGTTGTCTACTGATGAGTTTTAAACAATGCTTTTTAAATATTTGACAGAATAATTGCTTCAATAATTATATAAATGACATTGTAGTTCTATAAACATGTCATCACTGACTCTAACTGTCCTGTATAAACTTGATACAGTTGTTGTGTATCTGCTCCTGGTCTCTCTCTCTCTTCTGTCTCTACCTCATCTCCCTCTTGTCCTTTCTCTCCCCCCTTTCTGTCCCCCACCTCTCCTCTGTCCCCCATTTTCCTTTCACCCCAACCGGTCGAGGCAGATGCTGCACATGTGTGAGTCTGGTTCTGTCAGAGATTTCTTCTTCTGTTAAGAGGGAGTTTTTTCTCTCCACTGATGCCTAGTGTTTGCTCATTGTGTGAACTGTTGTGTTTCTCTGCTCTCCTTGATGTTGTCTATGTACACACCTGAGATCATGTATGTTAGGATTTGGCGCTATATAAATAACATTGAATTGAATTGAATAGATAAATATAGCTGTGTGTCATCTGCATAACAATGAAAGTGTATGTTGTGCTTTCTAATAATGTTTAATACTAGATTATTAATCAATCCCAAGCCCAAACCAGGACATTCATCATTATTCTTAATCTATCTCATCCTAGTTGGAAATCACAGAAACCAATGATGATAGTCACAGTTTATCGTCCACCTGCACCTTATTCAGAGTTCCTATCAGAGTTCTCTGAGTTCTTATCTGAGTTAGTGCTTAAGACAGATCAAATCATAATTGTAGGGGATTTCAACATCCATGTCGTCATGTTCCGTTGTCAATGTCATTTTATTGTGAAATTCCCTCTTATTTTGAAGTCTTTTTCGTCCCTTGTCTGTGTGCACTTTACTTTTCCCCTCTGTGATTACCCAACCCGTTTCACCCATATCAAGGTCGTCACAGCTGTCTGTCGTTTCCCTAATTCCTCAGTGTATATAACCACTCCCCCTTCCTTTATCTGTCGCCTCGTGATTCGCTGTTTTTCTGACCAGAGGATTTCTATGCACGTGTGTGCTTCAAGTGACTCTGTCAGTGTTCAGTTCCACGATTGATCCCGCGCCTGCGTCTTGACGCATATTTGAGGATCTTCGCTCTGCCTGCATTGTCTGTTTCGAGTGTGAATGAAGACTGTTACTTACTGTACTGCATCTGGGTCCAGTCCTGTTCGTTATACATGTAGATGTTGACAGTGATAGTCTTTGCTGCACATTTAATTCACTGTTAGTATCAATTGGTTTTATTCAACATGTGAATAAAACCAATAAACACAAAGTCAATAAACACACACCATATATATATCACACCAACCAGAGTCCAGTTTTTTCTTTGTCAAAACATTTTGCAAACGTGTTTTTAAATTTTGTTGCTCAGAGTTTTGACCATGTTTTGAAAAAGTCCAGTAAAAGAAGACAAAGGATGTTAAATATAGAGGAATGAAATCATTTGAATCCAGAGGACGGCATTAATGCAACGTTATAGATATCACCTGCTGTTCAACACCACGACCAAATGACCACTGAGACTGCTCGTCCAGCACATGAAGGATGTCTCTAATCTAAGTCTGACCACAAGAGGGCACCCTTGTCTAACAGACCAATTTAACAGCTTTATGTAGAAATTGGTTTGTTGCGTCTGAGTGTGAAGGTGCAGCAGAAACTGCACTACACCACAGTAGTATAGTATCATAGTATTCATTATATAGTGTAGTCATGTGATATTTTCAATACAGTTGGTTAGTAATTGTGTTTATTGTGTGTTTGTATGCTGCCCAGTTTACAACAAAACAATACAATTTACTGCTTTTTTTAGATAAAAGAGATCAAATTTAATTACATTCAAATGAATTCAAATTTGGCCCGGCCCTCAACAATATTGTTTGTTTCTCATGTGGCCCCTTGGGGAAAATAATTGCCCACCCCTGGTCTAAATGTAAAAATGTAAGCTTATATAAACTAAGGCTTATACAGTCTAACTACAGCTATAATGAAGCTATGTGGCAAAATCCATTAAATGTATTCCCTCTATATTTCCACTCACACACCTATAGGGCAGCAGTGAAGGTGGTGAGGAGTGAGGAGTGAGGAGTGAGGAGTCTCACCTTAGAACAAACAAAGTCATTATGAGGAAACAGAAGAACAAAAGTCACTCTCACATATGACGTCCTCTCTGAACAAATCACCTGACAGCACTGGTCGTCTCCCATGTTGTGTGTGTGTGTGTGTGTGTGTGTGTGTGTGTGCCCTCTGGCTCAGAGCTTTATCATGCAGCATACCAACGGTTTACCTGGATTGATCCTCTCCCTTTAGAATACACTAATATCCTGCCAAGAACAAGTTGAGCTGAACGTTACAGACGTGCTGCTCTGTAAGCACAGCAGCATAAAGACACTGGACTGTATCACCAGTGCGAGTGAGGTGTTCCCCCTCTGCTCACACATCGTGTGTTTGCTATTTAAAGGTACACACATGTCATCAGAGGACGAGGAAACATTTGACTGACAACAGTGGTCTGTATTTATATCGTGCTTCTCTAGTCTGACCAGTCATGCTACAGTGTTTGCCATTCACCAGTTCACACCCATTCATTCACTCACACATTCACACAGTCCATTTATGTAAAGCCCACGTTTCTACCACTTGTCTTTCATATCCATTCTCCTGCTTCCAGCACAGCCATCAGGAGCAACGTGGGACCGAGTGTCTTCATCAGCATGAGAAGGAGCCGGGAATCAAGCTCACAACCTTCCGGTGGAAACATGGAGGTGTGGTTTAAGGTTATAAAATGGCCGTCTTTAAAGTGGCCATCCATATGTCCAGAATCATCAGTGATATTTTGACGTGAATGCTGCTAACACGTTATCCACTCATAACTATTCGTTGTCATCACCTGACTTGCTTGAATTCCATCCATCTATGATCTACCGCTTTATCCTCCACCAATCAGCTGAGCCACAGGATGATAGGTGGGGGTCCCACCCTGGACAGTTCACCAGTCCATCACAGACACACACACAGAGACAAAGTCCCAGAGAAAAGCCATGCTCCAACCCAAGTCTTCCTGCTGCAAAGGCCAGAGTGCTAACCACCACAGCCACCGTGTGTCAGGGTTCGTACCACAGAGCACGAGACTGAGTCAGATAGGTGAAATCAAAAATGAGGCTTTATTGCTCTCTCAAAAACATGAAGAAAAAAGAATGTGGACGGCAAGAGAAAAAGGCCAAAAATCAAACCTATAAGTAGAAAACAAAAACCAGATCAACTTGAATCTACACTCTAAACATGAACAAGGTCACGAAGGACATGGAGACGAGTGAGGGAAAGGGACCAGGTGCAAACACTCAAGGTAAACAGACAAGACAAGGACAAGGTAGAAGAAGTGCAGAGCAACAGGAAACCCTAAACCCTCACCAAAATAAAACAGGAAATGACCAAAACGCAAATTTGCCGACGTGTAACCACCGCGTGGGCGTCATTCTCTTCTCCTGCTGTGACTCTGTTGCTGCTGAAAATTGACCAAACAGGTGATTGTTTATAATAAATCAAACAGATATCGGGGTTTACGTGCTGCTCTAATGTTTTGAAGTGGGATTGCAGTCACTGTTTCAAACACTAGTGGCCGCACTTGTGATGTCATGTGATGACGAGCTCATGACGGAGCGCTGCAGTCCTCAAATGTGACGACTGAAGTGACATTTTCTAAATTCAACTGCCGCTAAAGTGGTAACGAGCGCTATAGACGTGTTTGTAGCATCAGAAAAGTGACCTTAGGTGGAAAAGCCTGGAGTTAAACATGTTCTGAATGTACTGAACCACGCTACCAAATGTCAAGAAGGTCAATCTGACTAGAAAGGTGTTTCCTTCCATGTATGATCATGTTATTGGAGGTCAGAGGTCAGATTTAGTGACCTTAACAACAGACTGATGGACCTTCAGAGCAACACAGACTTAGAGGTAATTAGAGTTCATCTTCATTCCAACTCTTCACGCTGTATGTGAAGCAGAAGTTAGTGTGAACCAAAATGCACATCACTGTTATTTCCTCTTACAATAGAAACAAGAAAAACACAGTTTGTTGTGACTTGGTTGAAAGTGTTTCTATAGGATATGATGTGTGTCATCAGCAGGAAAAAGAGTGCATTTACAGAGTCGTCAGCTGTCAGCTGACGTGTGCCACCCACAGAAACTCCCAGCTGAAAGACGTCATAGTGCTAACCGCGCTGCGTGATTGACAGGTGATTTCTGGGAAGGGCAGAGCACAGAAATGACTGCACCAAACTGAGCAGAGACTCCACGATGATGATTACTCAGACCTTTGCCATGGAGCCTGTGTTTCTGCCTCTGTTTGTCTCTTTGTGACTTTTTCAAGTCAACAATAGATTTTGATGAATATTTCTGGGGATGTAGTTTGTGGCGCTACTGGAAAAGTGAAGATTGGAACTGTTTACTTGACCAACCAAAGCCCAGTGAGACAGCACACATGTCTTTTCTGACCCTAACCTGAACCTAAGCACAGTCACATGCATCACAATCCAATCCATTCGTTTGGACGGTGACTTCATGCATTCATTCATTCATTCATCGCTTACAATCATGGTGTGAAGATGATTTTACGCAACACAGTTGTTCCACAAAATGATCTCTCACCCGAACTTGAACCTACAGTATGTTGAAAACAGGTGAGTGGACACTTTACTTCCTGGAGAGGGAGGAGCAAAAGAAACAACAAGGTTTAGAATGAAGGGAAGAGAAGATGAAGAGATGAAAGACTGAAGTTTTATAGAGTGGCAGAGAGCTGAAGAGTGGACGGATGAAGTGTGGAGAGAAGGCCAAAGAGGCGGCGGCATGCAGCGGCACCAGAGTATGTGTTAGGAGCCTTGTTCTTCTAAATGAAAGTCCCTCTCTCCAGAGGGAAGCACAGCTCTGACTGCTCTTTCACACCAGCGGCCCTGAACACACAACCTCACCACAACCTCCTAAACCTGCACGCTAGTCCACTGCCAAAACACACACACACACACACACACAGTACACACATATGCACATGATGTATACAAATCCCCACACACATGTGTGTATTCATACACACAAAGTCTTTCAGGACTAAAAATAAACAAGTGTGCTGACTGTCTGAAATAACTGGACACACACACACACACACACACACCTCTCTCTCTCTCTCTCACACACACACACACACACACACACACACACACACACACACACACACACACACACATCTCTCTCTCTCTCTCTCACACACACATCTCTCTCTCCCACACACATCTCTCTCTCTCACACACACACACATACACACACACACACACACACACACACACACACACACACACCTCTCTCTCTCTCTCTCACACACACACACACACACACATCTCTCTCTCTCTCACACACACACACACATCTCTCTCTCTCTCTCACACACACACACACACACACACATCTCTCTCTCTCTCACACACACACACACACATCTCTCTCTCTCACACACACACACACACACACACATCTCTCTCTCTCTCTCACACACACACACACATCTCTCTCTCTCTCACACACACACATCTCTCTCTCACACACACACACACAATGACCAGGTGCCACTTAGTAGAGCCTCTAAATGCCAGAATCATCCAAACACACCAGTGTGTTTCCTTCAGTGGGAACACAAACACGCCCTTCAATGGTTTACATGTCACAACATTCAAACCATGATCTGTGTATGACTGATTTCAGAACTGCACCCTTAAAACTTTTAAATATGAACATATATTCAAACTATTGCCAATGTTGATGAAGCCTTTTCAGCTCCACGCGACTGTCTTTGTGTCTCTCAGACCAAACAGTGACTGAAGAAACCAGGTCACTCTGAGAGCACAGACCTCCCCGAGGCTTAAACACCTTTGTCACCTCAGTTTCACGTTCCAGCAGCTGAACTTTACCTGCTTATTACCATCTTATAGAAGCATGACACAATTCATACTGATCTGTGACCACGTCACTGAGATATTCACACATGAACTTGTTCAATTCAACTTCACATGTTAGAATAGAATAGAATAGAATAGAATAGAATAGAATAGAATAGAATGGAATGGAATGGAATACATCGTGAAATGTCCAGGGTGTACCCCGCCTATCGCCCTATGTCACCCCCCTCATGTGGCGGATAAAGCAGTAGAAGATGGATGGAAGAATACGTCTTTATTGTCTTTGCTCATCAATTACAGACGACAAAACAACACTTAGATTGTTCTTGTTCTAAGATTACACTAAGAACAAGACCTAAAACCTAAAACCACAATAAAGACATGTTAAAATCATTTAAAATCACTACAAAGTAGAATAAGAGTAAAAAGTGAAAAGTAGAGCAGTTCCAGTGACTGTGTGTCTGTGGTCTGGTTACTTTGTTACCCCTTGTACCTTTGGCCAAAGGGACACAGTAGCGACTCTCACACTGAACATAAATGTGGGTTGCCACCAAATCTGGAATCCTGAATCCAAAAAGTGTTTGTTTTTTACAGTTTTGCTCTTTATAAGAAACATTTTTTGTGATGTCATGTGGGTAGTGGGTAGATTCTTCCCAAAATCCAACAGGAACATACTTGGGTAATTATCTACCATCATCCTGTCCTTAGACCCTCTGTCCTTAGACCAGACTTGCAGTAGGTGTCACATGTAGAGAAACAAGTTCAGCAGACTTCAAACAAAACATCACATTTACAACGAGAGTACAGTGAAGATAGAGACCAGGAGTATTTCACAAAATGAACATGAATGATAATTATCATTATCACTATTGTCTTCATCATCTCATCCAGGGTGTGACAGGACGCTTTCCCAATGCCATCTGGGATTGGTTCCAGCTGCTCATGTGACCTTCAGACAAAGACAAGTCATGGATGAAGGATTGAGGAAGATAGTATCAATGTTAGCAGTAATGAGTAGTTTATAATATAAAGTAACTTAGTTATAGGTGTATTATTTGAGTTGTGGTGTTGAAGCTCTGGAAGGAGAGAGAGAGAGAGAGAGAGCGAGCTGCATAATGGCTGTTGGTCCAGCAGTCTAGGTCTATGGCATCATAAGTAAGTGATGGTTCAGAGTTCACTTGAACCAGCTCTAACGATGAGCTTTATTAACAAGTTGACCTTTAAATGTTGGGAGAGTTTTTTCTGCCTCCTGGACCCAAAGTGGGAGCTGGTTCTTCAGGAGAGGAACTTGGTTGTTGAAAGTTCTGCCTCCCATTCTACTCTGAGAGACTCTGGGAACCACAAGCAGCCCTCCATTTTCAGAGCAGAGTGGTCTATTAGGGTAGTAAGGAATAATCATGTCCGTGAGATATGACGGAGCCTGATCACTGAAGAGGAGGATTTTCAATTCTGTTCTAAGAAAACTTGTGTTCCCCAGCTGTGTACCTGCAGCTGGAGCTGATCTTGACCCTCGGTTGATGACTCAGCTGTTTTCTGCTGACAATAATAAAGATAAGGACACCTACAAACAAAGTACCTGTGAAGCCCATCATGAAGCCATACAAGACTGGCAGAAATACGTCCATGGGTCCCTTCATGTACGGGGGAACAGGCGCTCGCTCCACAATCAGGTCAAGGTCACGCCAACTCAGATCCCTCACAGTTCTTTTCTTGACCTTCTGACCTGCATCTTGTTTTGGATCCACTTGTACTGACGGGATGTTTAAAGAGCTCACATATTTGTGATAACCGTCCACGTAGCGCTTCAGCTTCAACACTTTGTCCTGATTGATGTTCTTCCCCACTTCAATGGCGATGTCACTTCTGCCAATGTGCTGCAAGGCGCGTGTGAGCCTGTCATAGTAGGTGTGGTCACCGTACTGCAGCAGCCACTCTGTGAGGGCTGCCTGACACTGAGCCTCACTGTCCACAAATAAAGATGTGTCTCTTTTGGTGCGGGACTTAAGAGCTGATAGATTTTTTTTCGGCGAGAGGCGTTCAAGTCGATGGAATATATTTTCCTCCGGGTGGGAGAGAGTGCGTAGAAGATCTTCGCACTCCTTTACCGTCAGCATCTCCACTAATCGCTCCAGTTGATGGACACCGATGTCTTCTGCCACCGTGTCCTCTCCTCCAAGAGTTGAAGTCAGCAGTGGAAAGATGAAGATGAGACAGAGTTTCCAGCCTTTCATGTCAGCTGAAGTACTGTGAACGCGTTTCTTTCTGCAAGCAATTCACAAAGTTTCCCTGCAAAAGTCACAGTTGTAGAACATGGAAATGAAAGAAGTGTTCTTTTCTTCAAAGGAATCTTAAGGATTCCTTTGATTTCTAGGATTCTGGCATTTCTTCATGCAACTGGTCTATATGTAAGAATATGAAACACATCTTACTTCTAAATCTAACTCTTTAGAAGAAGCACTTTGAACTTCTGTGCTGACAAATTTATTAGAAGCTGAAGAGTGTTGAAAATCAACTTTGAGTTGTGTTTAAGAACTGTGGAGGGCAGCATTGCTCCTCTCAGTGTACAGCCTGCCGGGAAATATTATTATTATTAGAAGAAAGAGGAATCGGCATGGTTTACAATCACCAAACAAGAATGCAAGCTGCTGTTAAACCTCATAGAAAAAGAAAAAACCGAGAACTGTTTAAGTTGAAGCTGAACAACTGCAAAGTGCCATTAAACATCAACAAAAGAGATATTATGTGATGTAAATGATGATGATAAACCACTTTTATGTCTGATGACAAAATACAGTGACATAAATCAACCTCACAAACTGGTACGAGTGCAGGTGCTCCTTCATCCTTCTCTTCCTCACACACTCCTTCATGTGCCACTTTACTTCCAGCATCACAACAGGAAGCAGTTTTAGGTTCCATGCAATAACAGAGGAGGTAGATAACAAAAACTACAGCTAAGCACTGATGATATGACAGCAGCCAATGACAGAGCAACAGGGAACTGGGCTTGTAATCGAATGGTCGCCTGTTCAAATCCCAGGACAGGTCCATGGCTGGGGTGGTGCTGAGTAAGATACCTACCCACTTTTGGTCCTCATGGACTGCTCCTGCGCCGGTTTGTGTTTGTGTAATAAGAAAGGCTTAAATGCAGAGGTCAAATCCACTATCAATAATTGGTGTGTGTGCAAATCAAACTCATTCTAATAAAGAGTCTGACTGAAATGTTGGACTGCAAGGACCAGGGCAAGCGTCTCCTTTTCAATGGTAGAATACCGCCGCTGGTGATGGTTAAACTTCTTAGAGAAGTAGCAGACGGGGTGGCTGACATTTTCCGCACCATCTTGCATAAGGACAGCGCCCACACCCTGATCGCTAGCGTCAACCGCCAGGGGAAAAGGTTTTGTGAACTCTGGTGCAGCCAACACAGGGGCAGAAATCAACAGTGCCTTGATGTTTTCAAAAGCCTTTTGGCACTGCTCAGTCCACTGATACATTACTTTTGGGCTTAGCAAGTCGGTCAGTGGTGCCACTACAGAGGAAAAGTTTTCACAAAATCCACAGTAGTAGCCCACCATACCTAAGACTCTCCGGAGCTCTTTGCGATCAGCAGGGGCAGGAAAGTTGCAAATTGCAGAGACTTTTGCATCCAACTGGCGCACTTGACAGACCCCCCCCCCCCCCCCCCCACGACTCTGCCTAAGTACGTTACTGTCGCTTTACCAAATTCGCACTTTGCCAAATTGATGGTAAGGTTGGCAGAGGAAAGACGGTGGAACAACTGGCGAATTTGATCAATAAATTCGGCCACAAGGCACTCCAAAGAACCACATCATCTATGTAGGCATCACAACCTGGCATACCTGACAGTACGGTATTAATTAACCGCTGGAATGTCGCAGGAGCATTTCGCATTCCAAAGGCTATGACACGTGACAAGAAAATCATCTGGCGTAACAAATGTGGAAATCTCCTTAGCCCTACTTGTAAGCGGTATTTGCCAGTAGCCTTTTAGTAAGTCAAACTTGCTCACGTATACAGCTGATCCCACGCGGTCAATGCAATCATCCAGCCTAGGCAATGGATAACAGTCAGATTTTGTTACTGCATTAACGTGCCTGTAATCAGTGCAGAAACGTAAGGTACCATCGGACTTCCCAACAAGAATACACGGCAAACTCCAGGCACTCATGCTGTGCTCAGCAATGTTGTTCAACAGCATGTACTCAACTTCTTTCTTTAACACGGCCCGTTTCACCGGATCGACGCGGTATGGATGCTGTTTAATTGGGACTGAATCCCCAACATCAATGTCATGCTCAATAACCGGAGTCTGCCGTGGCACATCCCCGAAAAGTTCAGGAAATTCATTAACCACTTGCAGGATATCAGCCCTCTGAGATGGAAAGGTGAGGAAGGTGATCATCATCATCATCGCGGGGGCAGCAGTTTCAGCAAGGGACCCCAAACTTCCTTTTCCTGAGCCGCATTGACCAGCTCCGACTGAGGGATCCCGAGGCGTTCCCAGGCCAGAGTGGAGATGTAATCTCTCCACCTTGTCCTAGGTCTACCCCGAGGCCTCCTCCCAGCTGGACGTGCCTGATATACCTCCCTCGGGAGGCGCCCAGGAGGCATCCTCACCAGATGCCCGAACCACCTCAACTGGCTCCTTTCAACGTGAAGGAGCAGCGGTTCTACTCCGAGCTCCCCCCGGATGACCGAGCTTCTCACCCTATCTCTAAGGGAAAAGCCAGCCACTCTCCTGAGGAATCCCATTTCGGCCGCTTGTACCCGCGATCTCGTTCTTTCGGTCATGACCCAACCTTCATGACCATAGGTGAGGATAGGAACGAAGACTGACCGGTAGATCGAGAGCTTTGCCTTCCGGCTCAGCTCCCTTTTCGTCACAACTGTGCGGTAAAGCGAATGCAGTACCGCACCAGCCGCTCCGATTCTCCGGCCCATCTCCGGCTCCCTCGTCCCCTCACTCGTGAACAAGACCCCGAGATACTTGAACTCCTTCACCTGGGGCAAGGAGTCATTCCCTACCCGGAGAAGGCAATCCACCGGTTTCCTGCTAAGAGCCATGGCCTCAGACTTAGAGGTGCTGATCCTCATCCCGACCGCTTCACACTCGGCCACAAACCGATCCAGTGAGCGCTGAAGGTCGCAGGCCGACGAAGCCATGAGGACCACATCATCTGCAAAAAGCAGCGACGTGATCTCAAGCCCGCCAAACCACAACCCCTCTCCCCCACGACTACGCCTCGATATCCTGTCCATGAAAATCACAAACAGGATTGGTGATAAAGCGCAGCCCTGGCGAAGGCCAACACCCACAGGAAACAGGCCTGATTTAGTGCCGAGAACCCTGACACAGCTCATACTTTGGGCGTATAGGGATTGGATGGCCCTAAGTAGTGCCCCCCTCACCCCATACTCCCGCAGCACCTCCCACAGTATCTCCCTGGGAACCCGATCATACGCCTTCTCCAGGTCCACAAAACACATGTAGACCGGATGGGCGTACTCCCAGGCCCCCTCCAGGATCCCTGCAAGAGTAAAGAGCTGGTCCGTTGTTCCACGACCAGGACGGAATCCGCATTGTTCCTCTTGAATCCGAGGTTCGACTACCGGTCGAACCCTCCTTTCCAGTACCTTGGAGTAAACCTTACCAGGGAGGCTGAGAAGTGTGATGCCCCGGTAATTGGCACACACTCTCAGGTCCCCCTTTTTGAAAAGGGGGGCCACCACCCCAGTTTGCCACTCCTTCGGCACTGACCCCGACCTCCACGCAATGTTGAAGAGACGTGTCATCCAAGACAGCCCCTCCACACCCAGAGCCTTCAGCATTTCTGGGCGGATCTCATCAACCCCTGGGGCCTTGCCACTGCGGAGTTGTTTAACCACCTCAGTGACCTCCCTCAGGGAGATTGACGATGATCCCCCATCAGCCTCCCTCTCTGCCTCCACCACAGAGGGTGCAGATGTCGGATTCAGGAGTTCCTCAAAGTGTTCCTTCCACCGTCCGGTTACCTCCTCAGTCGAGGTCAACAGTGTCCCATCCTTACTGTACACATCTTGGATGGTCCCCCGCTTTCCCCTCCTGAGGCCCCGAATGGTTTTCCAGAAACGCCTTGGTGCCGACCGATAGTCCTTCTCCATGTCCTCTCCGAACTTCTCCCATACCCGCTGCTTTGCGTCTGCCACAGCAGAGGCTGCCGCCCTGTGGGCCTGTCGATACCTTGCAACTGCCTCAGGAGTCCTCCGGGATAACATATCCCGGAAACACTCCTTCTTCAGTCGGACAGCTTCCCTGACCACCGGTGTCCACCACGATGTTCGAGGGTTACCGCCCCTTGAGGCACCTAAAGCCCTGGAGCCACAGCTCTCCACTACAGCTTTCACAATAGAGTCTTTGAACACTGCCCATTCAGGTTCAAAGTCCCCAGCCTCCACAGGGATACAGGAAAAGCTCCGCCGGAGGTGAGAGTTGAAGGCCTCTCGGACAGGGCATCCTCCAGACGTTCCCAGTTCATCCGCACTACACGTTTGGGTTTACCAGGTCTATCCAGAGTCCTCCCCCATCCTCTGACCCAACTCACCACCAGATGGTGATCAGTTGACAGCTCTGCCCCTCTCTTCACCCGAGTGTCCAGAACATGCGGCCTTAGATCAGATGAAACGATCACAAAATCGATCATCGACCTTCGGCCAAGGACACTCTGGTACCAAGTACACTTATGAGCGTCCTTATGCTCGAACATGGTGTTTGTTATGGATAGTCCATGACTTGCACAGAAATCCAATAACAAACGACCACTCTGATTTAGATCAGGTAGGCCATTCTTCCCAATCACGACTCTCCAGGTTTCCCCATCACTGCCCACGTGCGCGTTGAAATCTCCCAGCAGAACTATGGAGTCCCCCGACGGAGCCCCTTGCAGGACTCCATCTAGGGCCTCCAAGAAGGCCGGGTACTCCGAGCTGCTGTTCGGTGCATAAGCACAAACAGCAGTCAGGGCTTTCCCCCCCGCAACCCTAAGGCGCAGGGAGGCGACCCTCTCGTCCACCAGGGTAAACTCCAACACAGCGGCGCTCAGCCGGGGGCTTGTGAGTATCCCCACACCCGCCCGGCGCCTTACACCTTGGGCAACTCCAGAGAAGAATAACTTCCAACCCCTATCCAGGAGTGTGGTTTTAGAGCCAAGGCTGTGCGTGGAGGTAAGCCCCACCAGATCTAATTGGTAGCGCTCCATCTCCCGCTCTTTCCCCCACAGCGAGGTGACGTTCCATGTCCCCAGAACCAGCTTCTGCCGCCCAGGTCCAGTACGTCGAGATCCCCGACCTTCACTGCCACCCATGTGGCAGCGCACCCGACCCCAGTCGATCTCCCTGCAGGTGGTGGGTCCACAGGAGGACGATGAAGAGGCCACGGGACTTGTTCGGGCTGTGCCCGGCCGGGCCCCGTGGTAGACCCGGCCACCAGGCGTTCGCTCACGGGCCGTCCGTCTGGGCCTGGCTCCAGGCAGGGGCCCCGGGCTTCCTCCGGGCAGGGTCACTCTCTTCCTCTGTTGTTTTTTCATGAGGTCTTTGAACCATTCTTCGTCAGGCCCCTCCCCTGAGACCAATTTGCCTTGGGAGACCCTACCAGGAGCACTAGGCTCCAGACAACACAGCTCTCAGAATCACAGGGGCACTCAAACCTCTCCACCACGGTAAGGTGATGGTTCCCGGAGAGGTTCATGGTAAAGGTAAAAAAGATAAATAAGGTATTAAAATGTCTAAATAATTTGTGTTTAAAATGAATGCTTTTAAAAAGTTAAAAGTAATTCTGTTATGTTGTATTACGTAATGAAGTTCATGATCTGTTTGGTTTTTTTACACTTCAGGGGGGAGAGACTCGAGAGAGGAAGAAGAAGAAAAACCGAGGGAATGGTGAATGGTAGAGCAGAGACTCCGTAGCAGTGTGTGTTGCCAGTGGGAAGTTTTCTTTCACGCGACTGACTGTGAACTGTGATTTGGTTGCGTGTTCCGAGTGTGTGAGGGTTGGACTCTCCACCGCTGTGTTTTTTTTGTAAAGTACGGAGACAGATTCGGTCGAGTGGCTAGCCGGAGCTAGGCTAACGCCACGATTACGCTGAAGGGAGACACCGCCGACAGGGACGCGAAGAGCTTCAAAGAGTCGCCTCGGAGGAGAGTTGCCAACGGAGGACGTTTCGCTGCTGCCGAGGGAGACGGAGTTTTGTCGCTACGAGGTGCTGCAGGCGGAGACGGTCCTGCGGCCTGGTCCTGCCGAGGAGGTATACGGAGGTATTGCTACTGAGCTCCAACTTAAGCGCGCCAACGATAGTCAAAACGAGTGCACTCAAAATAGAATAAGACAGTTTAATAAGAGAAAACCTTCTTTTTTTTAATTTTCCATAGAAAAAGGTTTTTGATTGTGTGTTTCCTGCATTCTAATACAGTTCTTGAAACTGAGGAATTTGTGTTTGATTTATTATATTATGTTTGTTGTTGAAGTGAGTTTACAGGTCGAGTGTGTTTCCCCAGTCTCCAACTGGTAAATGAGTGAGAATCATACATATATCAGTATATCTAGACTGATATACTTTTTGAAATGTGTCTTTTGCCATAGAGTATTTAGGGTTTTAATACGCGAGCTGGTGGTAAAAGGGTTACATACGCAAGTGACCGGCCAAACCATCATGACCCACGCTCAAAATCTCATCTTTATACCCAGATGGCACCACAATCTGCTCTAAAGAGTTACACTCGTCTGGAACATTATAAGATCTCCACTTCCTCATCAAGATGCCATCTCGGAAAAATAAGCACTGCGGCTCCTTGTCCAGATCAACATCCGATGAGGCAAGCTGAAACAATGAGGCCAGGGACACATCAACTTTCTGAGCATCAATTAGCTTCTCACGAGAAAGGCGCACAGTCTCGTTACTCACTTTCCTCAATCTCTCAGACCCAGCACAAAGAGCACTGGTAGGAGAGTTAGGTGTCTTCTTAAAATAATCTCGGGCAACAAGAAAAGAATCAGACAAATCACAGAATGAATCAGAAGAATTTAAATCAACAGGAGAAGACAAGCACTCTTTCCCATCAGAGGAGCTAGAACGCGCTGCCATAGCACGTGTAACTGCACAGGCAGGGAAAACATCAGGGTGTTGTTGTGTGCACTGATGGACTAAAGGCTTGACTGGAACAGCAACATGAGGCAACACTTCACCATCATTTTTCCACACATGTCATTCCCAAGAATAAAAGTTACATCTGGAATTGGCAAAGATTTGCGGATACCAACGGCAATGCTACCATTAACTACATTGGACTTCAACTCAATTCGATGGAGAGGAACCACAGTTGAGCCCATCTCAAAGCCACGAACAAGAACACTGGTGCCAGTCTTCGACTCTTCAGACGCAGGTAGAACCCCTTCCAATAGTAATGACAACGCAGTGCCAGTATCGCGCAAAATGTGCACTGGAACAGGATGTTCACCACCAGGCAAGGCCACAAAACCGTCACTGAGAAAAGGCTCGTACCCAGACTTGGAGTCGTTAGGAAATGCAACAAGAGATGATGGCTGTGGAGTCACTTTAATCAAACCTACGGCCTTAGCAGCCTGTTTCTTCTTCAGAACGGGACATTCTGCCAACATATGTCCGGGCTTTTTACAGTAATAACAGATTGGTTCAGAATTACCGGAAGATTTACTCGACTTCTCGGCCTGACTAGAGTGGGAAAAGTCAGACGTGTGCGATGGGTCAAGGCAAACTCATCTGCCATTAGTGCAGCTTCCCGCAAGGTGTTGACCTGACGTTCATTCAGATATGTCAACACAGCCATAGGTATACAATTCTTAAACTCTTCTACCAACATTAATTCACGCATCTTCGCCTGACTATTCACTTCCTTCGCAGAGCACCAGCGATCAAAAAGCGCTTCTTTCTCACGTGCAAACTCCATATAGGTTTGACGCTCAGTTTTCTTATAGCGCCTAAAGCGCTGCCGGTATGCCTCTGGAACAAGTTCATAGCAGCGGAGAATAGATGCTTTAACTTTGTTGTAGTCTGCACTTTGTTCTACAGACAGTGCCGCATACACCTCCTGAGCACGGCCAGTTAACAGCGGCCACACATCTCTAGGCCACTTAGGAGTCAATGCCACTTTTTCAAAGTGCGGAAAATACTTTTCTACATCCTTCTTAACAAACAGTGGTACGAGTCGGATGTTCTTTGATATATCAAATGAGCTAGATTGAGCCAAATCAAGATTATCTTCTCTCGCCTTAGTCTCTAAACGTCTCAACTCAAGCTGAGCTCTTTAAATGCAATCGCTCTCTTTCGTTGTCAAGTTCCTTCTCTCGGATAGAAAGCTCTTTTAGCTTAATAACTTCTTTCATATCTACAGGTGGCAACCTACCTTCTTCAACAAGAAAAGGAAGTATTATTGACTTAAAAGTGTGTTTTAAGCATTTTTCCAAGCTACTAAGCTCAATGTGTGCTCAATGTACTAAGCAAATGGGGGTGGAGTGGCTCAGTGGTTAAGACTGGTACCATGATGCGAAAGACATCATGGGCGCAATGGTCGCAAGTTCGACTCCACCCCTTGCTGATTGTACTCAATTCCATTGTAAGTCGCTTTGGATAAAAGTGTCTGCTAAATGACATGTAATGTCAAACGCGGTTGCCACCTCTAATAGATGATCCTTCGTGAGGCTATGAAATGCCTCCACTGAAGGATTTTCAATGAAATCTTCTGCCACCGATGTCATGGTGACAATCAACAACAAACAAACAAACAAACTCGAATGGCTGCAACCAAAATGAAAAACTAACAAGTGGCCATCAAATCCCCTAAAACGACCACAACTTCCTCAAACAGGCCCTTTAACCAAACCACAACTCGTAACAGGAGAATCACAGATTTAGACTAACAAATATGGGTAAAACCCACAAAATCACAGCAGCCCAAAGCCTAATCCAATACAGATCAACCTGTTACAACACTGCACTCACAGTGCACAAAATTACAACTAAAGCGATATCTAGTGAGCACTGGATGACTGGATGATTCGCAATTACACCTCAACCCCTACCAAGACAAAATAAAACTAAACTCACCCTCTCTCTAGTCTTCAGTGGGTTCCCTACCTGGATTTACTGTTTAGCTCGTGAGGGCGCAGCAGACCAATTACACAGCCAACTGCAACCCACCGATAACAAACCGAATAAGGATTACCACCAATAAAAAAAACAACTAAAATAACAAAGTGACGAAGTCTGTCACCGCCCGGCGGCTACTAATTGAGATGCAATCACTAACACCCAGTAAAAGTTGAGGTACTCACCAAAGTCGCAATCAACACCTCCATGTGATCCTGGACCTCTATCCCTGAACCTCTCGCACCCCAAGCGAGGATCATACCCCTAGACGAGCCCCCATTATGTTACAACCAGGTACCCTAACTGCAACACAACCATGACCAGAGTGAAAAGGAGCATGTGTCTAGGGGTATTTATTTACAAAATAATATTTAAACAGGGAATTTGAAGCAATCATGAATGTGAAAGCATAACAAAAGCAGGAAAATGGCAGGCGCTTCAGTCGGTATGGAGACACGCCTCAGATGAGAGAGAGCCTCACACTGCAGAAGACCTGCTCTTATAGATAGTGGCTCCACCCCATGATTAGGATCCACACCTGGAACACATTAGGGAGAGGCAGAGAACAAGAGCAGCCAACAGAAAATATAGACAGAGAGAACTACACCACCCAGAGGTGGAAGAGGACATAACAACACAGTATATAATGTAATATGTTTTAAAATGCTGTTTTTTCTGCATTCAAAACCAAACAAACAATAGTTTGATCAATGTTGTTTAATTAAATAGATGTTTTTTCCAAAATGAGGAGAGAAAAAATGGTTCTGTTTTTGTGAATAAAAACATCATTTTCATAAATCAATACATTTCAATTCATTTTTTTCTGAATTAAAGCATTGCATTAAAACAAGCTTGGTTTGATGGAAGCATACATGTTTACATTGTGGTTTGGGTTTGAGACAGGAAGTTACTTGCACAGGTTAAAGGTAAAGTAAACCCCCTCTTAACTTTGCCAAATGCCTAATTTAAAAAAAACAATGCCAAGAAGTGGTCTGAGAGCTGAGTGAGGAACTGAACTGGATCAGCTAATAAACCAGATACCCTGGTCCAGATACACTGGTTTACACCTGAACAATGGGGTTTAAGGGTTTAGTTACACTTACACTACAAATGAAACCTTCTGTGGTCCAAAAAGTAATGAAAATGCAAAGTATGCCTGTTGTTCTAAGATAGACAACTATCTACAACCTGACACTTACTGTATTTAAAAAGAAGGACTTACTAAGAAGTTTCAAATGATTATTCATAATATTTAAACAGTTCAGAAGAATTTGTATTTGGGCTGTCATCATTTAATCAAAAAAGTATATTATAAATCACACGAGACGCGGCATTGGTTGATATTAGTGACACATTGCTTCGCCAAAATGGATGATTAATCATTGGTAGGTAACCAGTAGGGCTGTTATGTTAGGCTTATTCGATTGTTAATCGATGACTAAATTAATCTATTTTGATAATCGATGAATTGGTTTTTCAGCTTCTTAAATGTGAATAATATCATTAAAACTGAAAAGATATTTGACATCATGATTTCCAGGTTTATTAAACACTGATCGACATTTTTCCACATTTTATGGACAAAAGAATACTCGATGAATCTCAAAACAAACAGCACATTTCATTAAACAATGAAAAGACATCTTTAGCAGCGTTTCTTTGACACTGCGGTCATCTCTCCCAAGATGAAAGTCTCTGTCACTGGTGAAAGAGCATATCCATTTATAACATGGTTACTCTCTTATTTGTTTATGGAATGAAGAGAATTAGGGGAAATGATTGTACTTCTCCATGGTTGTCATCCCACGTCAGCGTCTCCATCAAAACGAATAAAACAGGTACAACACAAAATCGGAACTGCCTGGAAAAAACAAAAACAAAAATTTTAAAATATTGCTTCTAAAAGTATGTTGGAAAATGAATTATATTTTAGATCAGACATGTTGAACTGTTTTGGCAGATTAGGGGTGAAGACTGTGGAGGGCAGCATTAACCTCTCGCTCTACAGCCAGAAGAAGAAGAAGTGGTGAGTTGTGTGGAGTAAACGTCTCATGTCTCCTCAGTACTTAGCCGACAGAGTGGTCTCCTCCGTGGACTGCACACTTGTGAGGACCCAGACACACTTTCTGTCTCACATTCATACACAACAAGATCTCATTCAGTGACAGAGTGTTTCCCAACATGTTCCAGACACACTGCAGCTCTGTGGTCACAATGTTACAGAATCAACAGTCACTCTTTTGTTTGGAGAACATGGGAACCCCCCTTATGCAATACTAAACACACACATGCACCCACTGTTGGCCAAAACCTGCATTATTGCAAGTCAGGAACATTCACAACATTTATATAAATCATGTAAAAATCTCAACTGAAGAGAACAGGAGCTCTCTGTAGAGTTTAGTCTGGGATTATTTAAAGGTCCAGTGGGTTAATTGGCAGAAACTGAATAAACTACCCATGCGTATGTCTCTTTAAGTGTATAATTGCTTTAATATAAAAGTCATTTGGTTTTCATCGCCTTAGAATAAACCTTAACAAGTACTTGAAGAGAAGGTCTTTGACAGCAGTGTTTCTACAGTAGCCCAAATGGACAAACCAGCCCAGTGTGTGTGTAGTACATGAAACCGCAGTGTGAGTGGAGAATGGACAGTTGTGTGTGAGTGTTTCTTGTATGCAGAGGCCACTGGAGTTCCTGACACGCTTGGGAAGGGGAGCGGTGAGCGAAGAAGTCATTTGTTTGTTGCAATCTGCATTCTCACCATTAGATGTCACTAAGGGTGCGTTCATACCAGCCTGGTTCAGTGCCATCGAATTACACATCACTGATCAGTGATGTGAACTCTATCCACATCGCTGATCAGTGATGTGAACTCTATCCACGTCACTGATGTGAACTCTATCCACGTCACTGATGTGAACTCTATCCACGTCACTGATGTGAACTCTATCCACATCTGTGATGTGAACTCTATCCACGTCACTGATGTGAACTCTGTCCACATCACTGATGTGAACTCTATCCACATCACTGATGTGAACTCTATCCACGTCACTGATGTAAACTCTATCTACGGCACTGATGTGAACTCTATCCACATCACTGATGTGAACTCTATCCACATCTGTGATGTGAACTCTATCCACATCTGTGATGTGAACTCTATCCACATCTGTGATGTGAACTCTATCCACATCACTGATGTGAACTCTGTCCACGTCACTGATGTGAACTCTATCCACGTCACTGATGTAAACTCTATCTACGTCACTGATGTGAACTCTATCCACATCACTGATGTGAACTCTATCCACATCTGTGATGTGAACTCTATCCACATCTGTGATGTGAACTCTATCCACGTCACTGATGTGAACTCTATCTACGTCACTGATGTGAACTCTATCCACGTCACTGATGTGAACTCTATCCACATCACTGATGTGAACTCTATCCACATCACTGATGTGAACTCTATCCACGTCACTGATGTGAACTCTGTCCACATCACTGATCAGTGATGTGAACGTCACTGATGTGAACTCTGTCCACATCACTGATGTGAACTCTATCCACATCACTGATGTGAACTCTATCCACGTCACTGATGTAAACTCTATCTACGGCACTGATGTGAACTCTATCCACATCACTGATGTGAACTCTATCCACATCTGTGATGTGAACTCTATCCACGTAACTGATGTGAACTCTATCCACGTCACTGATGTGAACTCTATCCACATCACTGATGTGAACTCTATCCACATCTGTGATGTGAACTCTATCCACATCTGTGATGTGAACTCTATCCACGTAACTGATGTGAACTCTATCCACATCTGTGAATCTAATTCTTACACACTGGACCACGAGAAAAACAGTTTCAATGAAAATAAAAGTGACACTGACTCGCTCTCACACGGGGTTCAGGTGCAGCCCGACTCATCGGTGCCGGACGCAGTGAGGGTTCTAAGAATCACATCTCAGTTTATTGTACAGAGAGGCTTTTTGTTACTTCACCCCACGGAGGGTGCTTGCAATATGTGCAAGAGAGGCAGACAGAGGCTTGTTAGAATTTGTGACAGACACACACACATGTTTATGGCGTGTTGTGTGAATGGACCTCATCGTCGCAAACTTTCTCCAGAGCTTATGAACAACAAACGGATAGATTATTTAGCGGCTGAAAGAGATGGACAATGTAAATGTGATGATTCTGTCTCTTGGCTCCCAGAAGGTGAACATCTTTGAGGCTAAAATTCTCCCTAAACTCACACACTTGAGGAGTGCCTACATCCAAATGTCCACATCTTCTTCAAGTATTTTCAGATTTACATGTGTTACACATTGATGGAAAGCTTAGAAATCACACTTCCATAGTCTGTAAATAACTCAAAATGCCCCTCCTCCTACTTGTTGCTGGTTTTTCAATGGCTGGGCACATTTGGGCAGTGTGTGGTGTGGTGTGCTCAGTCATCAACCACTCCCTAGTTCAACGCTTTTGAGTCGCTTCAATTTATCTTTTGAAAACTTTGAAAATGAATATTCATTTTGAAAATAAAAAAAAATCTTTGTTTGTTTGTCTGTTTGTTTCATCTGAATGATTCACATAAAAAGTCAAAGACATAAGAGCACACACTTCATGAGAGGTTCATACCTGTTCATCTGTCTAAAGTTTAGACCACTTATAATTCTAACACCATGTGTACTCGTCGGTCAGGTTTCCTCTATGTGCACTTCAAACACCTGCTGCAGTACTTCCATCACGCTGTGTCATCTCCCTGCAAACATGGTTGCAGTCACAGCTGTGTTCAAAACAGAGTAACGCACTCTCGATGTCTTTGAATGTGAGAAATGAGCAGAAAATGTGACTATACCATTGTGCACCTTTGTTTCTTTTATTGCAGACAGACAATGCACTTGGGTCCATTACAACTGCAAGTTAAAAATGTGATTTAATTCAGTTAGACATAATATAGTATATTGGATGTAACCAGTGAACGAGCTACAGTTGTTAGATATTGTGATGTTCTGAACCTTGGCTTGAGGAAATGTTCCTCTACCTCAGGATTTTAATGGACAACCTCCACCATATGTCTACATGTGACCATGCAAAACTGTCGAGGGGCAAGGTGTCTCTTCCTGTTTAAACATGAATACATACAGCAGACGTCTTCAGGTTATTGACAACTGAGCTAAGTGTTACTATACCTCTCAAAGAATGGAATGATGATAATCATAATGATAACAATAATGATAATAATAAGAATAATAAGAATAATAAGAATAATGATAACAATAATGATAACAATAATGATAATAATAATAACAATAATATGAATAATACAAATAATGATAACAATAATAATGATAACAATAATGATAATAATAATACGAATAATAAAAATAGTCATAACAATAATGATAATAATAATAATATGAATAATAAGAATAATAAAAATAATGATAACAATAATGATAATAATATTAACCATAATATGAATAATAAAAATAATGATGACAATAATAATGATAATGATACAATAATAATAATAATAGTAATAATAATATTAATATTATTATTATAATAATAATAATAATAATAATAATAATAATAACAATAATAATGTTTAACTGTGTGTAACTGTGTTTCCTGAAACATAGATGACTTGAGCTGCAGTGTGTAGCTTGCCAGGTCAAATTTAAGGGTTATGGTTTCTGTGGGACCTTGACGGCTACTTAGAGCCAGCTGTGAAAACACACACACACACACACACACACACACTCTCCAAGACAACCAGGTGACTTGTATGAATGAGTGTAGTGTGTCCCACCTGCAAACACATGCACACATGCACATTGTTACTGCTGATGTCGAGCAAGCAAGGAATCATTTGTGATCGCAGATAGAAGTTAAATGACATAACCTGGAGATTGACCTCTGACACACACACCAGCGCAGTGAAGAACGCAGCCATCGAAGTTCCACAAACAGAGCAGACGTCGCTGCCTCATAACAGCTGCTTTAAGAAGAACAGCTTTACTGATGCACTTCATTTGTACTTCCACCATCACACACACACACACTCACACTCACACTAATCAATAGAGAGACATTTTCCTTCCATGTGTCCTGTGAAGTGCACACTCATTTAGAAATGTCATTTTAAATGAAACTCAAGCTTATTTGTATAACAGACATTATCTTAAGGCATTTTATATGATAAGATCAAGACCTTACAATTATTACAGAGGAAATCTCTGACAGAACCAGACTCTGCCTCCGACGGTTGGAGTAGGAGAGAGGAGACAAAGGAGGGGGAAGGGAAGGAGGTTAGTGAAGGAGAGGTGGGTGAAGAGAGGAGAGTTAGAGAACAGGATATCATTTATCATCATCATCATCATCACTACCATCTTCATTATCTCATTCAGTGTGACTCTCAGAAAAGGACAAGCTGTAGATGAAAGTTGAATGAGGATCATAATCACCTCAGCTGTGTAATGTCAGCCATGGAAAACCAGGAACAAGTAGTTATTTACAGATTCCTAAAGCTTTCCATCAATGTGTAACCCTAAAGTTAGTGATGAACACATGAATTAGACATGAAGATACATGTTGAGTGAAAGAATGTGGAGTTATAAAACTACTTTTAACACGTTGTTATTGTTCCTAATAATATGACTTTATGATCATGATATTAATGATATTAGAAATATTAAAAACGTCTTTACCTTTTATTACCTTATAAGTTTGATGGTGATAAATAAATCACATGGCCTTAAAAACAAAAATTCATTTTCATTCATTCATTCATTCATTGTCGACCACTTTGTCGTCTACATGAGGCTCAGGGGCCGCGGGAGCCCGTCACAGCCTGCAGGTCAGCAGTCCATCACAGGGAGACAAACAACAGTGTCCAGTGTCCACTTCTGCATGTTTTAGGACTGTGGAAGGAAACCCACACACACACACACACACACACACACACGGGAGAACATGCAAACTCCACACAGAAAGGCCTTAAGTCGGACTGGATCACAGACCCAGGTTTTTTTTGCTGTAAGGCAACAGTGCTGGCCACTGCTCCACCATGTGTCCACGGGAAACTAAATGAAACTACGTCCATATTTAAGCGTTTGTCATAACTTTAGCAACATTAGCAACTGTAATGGGTCACGACAGACATGTACAAAGTGGATCCTGCACCAGGCAACAGCGATGATGTTACCACTCTAAAGTCACCACTCTTCTGTACCACAATGCATTGAGTGCACAGAGAGGCCTCCAGAAAGAGGCGCTAACTACGAGCTAATACTCTGAGAGTGTCAGCACGTGTGTGTGTGTGTGTGTGTGTGACTCACTCTGAGCACCAGTCGTTGGGTACTGTATGGATACATGTGTTGACTCAGTGAAATTGGCAGCATGGTCTCCAGGGAACTGTGGCTGAGGCTACGCTGGCACGCTGTTTAAACTAAACACACCTAATTACAGGCACTCCTCTGTGTGTGTGTGTGTGTGTGTGTGTGTGTGAGGGGGTGTGTGAGGGGGTGGAGCACAGCAGTCTGTGGTAAATATGATGGGCAGATTCTTCACGTCTAATAACAGTGTTATACAGTGTGTGCATTGATCATAAAACATTGTTTCAAATGGCAAAGAAACTGCTGTGTTCTTCTGATTCATCGCCTTAATTATTCATTCATTCATTCGTTCATTCATTTGTTCATGGGGCTGCTGGTACCAATCCCAGCTGACATCGGGTGAAAGGCGGGGTCACACCTTGGACAGGTCACCAGCATACAGAGAGGAACAACCACTCACACACTCACACACTCACACCTATGGACAGTTTAGGCTCAAACCGTCCATAGATGTGAGTGTGGACCTGGGGGCCAATGAGCATATAGTCTGGTCAAGCGGGGGCCGACATACAGGGAAAAAAACAACTATTTAGTAGCCGGTGGGCAATATCTTATACTTGATTAATCCCCTTAGGGAAATGATTTCTCTGCATTTGACCCATCCTAGAATTAGGAGCAATGGGGGTACCTTGCTCAGGGGTACCCCAGCCCTTTTGACCAGGCGACCCTCCAGTTACAAGCCAAGTTCCCTTTCCACTTGGCCACGGGCTGCCGATACAAGATATTCATTATGATATTAGACAGAATTGCTTGTTTTGATATCAAATGATTCACAATAAAAACATATTCATGATGCACAAAAACAGAGAATTCAATTGAAAATTTAGCAAATAATGACGAGGATAATTGTGATTAAAACAGCTTAAATATATGTCATTTCATGTTGAGTGTAATACTTTTAATAAAGCAATGATTACAACCCAATGTCTTGTTACTATTATAAAAATACATTTAGTCTTATAATCTGTCTCTATTCCATCACCTCGCACAGTGGTGGGCGGGCCGCATGTAATCGATGGGAGGGCCACATGTGGCCCCCGGGCCACCAGTTTGACACATGTGGTTTAGAGTGTCCAGCTAACCTCTGCATGTTTTTGAGGTGAAAACCACGCAGATCAGGATCCCGCACCGGGATGCAAACCAGAAACCTTCCTCGCCACGTGCTCCACCGTGTGGCGCTCTCTGACCCATAGTAGACTCAGACATGACAGGGAGGCCATACTATACAGGTCTGTAGTAAAGTGACATTATGAAACATTATTCATGTTATTCAGGTCAATTCACTTACTCATTCATAGACTGTTGTTAAAGTCACTAAAAGGAAATATTCAGGGTTTTCCTGTGATTTTGGGCAGAAAACCATGTTTCCAACGACGATCTTGACACAATAGAAATATGAGCATTGTCTATAGCGCTGATGGGGAACCACATGTGCTGTGTGACGCCTTCCTGCGAGTTAAACTCCAGCACACGCAACACATGGTTACTACGTCCAACAAGATCAAATAACAAGCAAACTCTCACGAGACGCAGACAAACGCGTCCTGTGTTGATTCAGTTTGTGGATGAAAAGTGAAGCTTCAGCTGTTTTCACTGCTGGAACTGGGCAAAAGAAGAAGGACGGATAGAAAGAGATCAAAGAAAAAATAGGATCATCCCAACTTTGGCGAGTTTTGCTTCAGCTCTGTTCACCGGAGCAGGTACGACCAGTCGGATTGACCGATACTAGTGTCGCCATGACGACAGACAGCCTGATACATGTATAAGCAATAGAAGGAATATATATAATATCAGTAGATCATTTATACTAAATATAGATCAGAATATAGTAAGAGTCTGGATAGAGATAAGAGCTTTAATCCCTGTAAAGGTAAGAGATTATTCTTAATTGAAGCACATCTGTAAGTGACTGATGGAGTAGAGAATGAGTTACAAGTGTTACTAAGTTAGTGAAGATATTGAGGAATATAAGCCTAATAATACCCTGATGTGTGCTGCAGGGTTGCAGTGGATGGACGTCAGCAGACATGCTGGACTGGAAGGAACTGTCAAAACACTGTGGAGCGTGACATGCTCCACAGTTTATTATTATATAATAAACTGTTTATTATATTATAAATAATGTTATAATGGTAGTTTTGTTTTTAGTATTTTTGATCCATCTTGGTGTAACATTTAAAAGATTTTCATTGCTCATGATTTTTCACTTCATTCACCTGTAGAATACAACTTCTACAGGGTCAGATATCACAGATTAAATGTTTATTTTTATTGTTATGTTTGATTGTTCATTGTATTTACTATTGTTATTATTGTATTTATCTTATCCTTAAACTGCTGATGGCGATTGTTCCAAATGACATCTCATGGTACTGTACAGTGACAATAAAGGAATCTCATCTAATCTAATGTATTATAATAATAACAACAATACCAATAATCATAATAATCCTCATAATAATAACAATAACTGTAATAATAGTAAGAATAATAACATTATTATTATTATTATTATTATGATGATGATTGTTATTGACAATCATCATCATAATAACAATAATAATAATCATACTAATACATTATATTTGTTGGCGCCTTTCCAATACTCAAGATCACCTTACACACAAATGCAACATAAAATGAGAATCAAATACAGTAAAATATAATAAGAAAAGAAAAGAAAATGTAAGAGTACTGTGTCGTCATGGAGACTATGATTTTGTGAACATTTTAAAATGGGGGAGGGAGTCAGTGTTTTGGAGGTCAGGAGGGAATTCCAGAGCTGGGGAGCAGAGTGAAAGCAAAACTAAATCTAATCTAACAACGTATGAAAGATTTTGATCTGAAAGTCATTCTATTCTTATTCAATGCACTGGAGCCTTCATGTAACGGCTGACCACTGTTCTCCATGTTGTTCAAGTGAAACTGTGAATATTGCCTGATCTTAACTTCTCTTTGGATAAAATCAATAATTACAAACCAAGAACTATGTTCATAGACATTCTTGGGTTCAAAGTCATATCTCCCGGTTGTCCCACATGGTGTGAGTGCCACATTAAACTGGGCCAGGTGTCACGGGTGTTGCAGACATGGGTCACACAGGTCTGAGCAGAAGCACACAGCTCCTGTGGGCCATGGATCTTGGCAACAGATGCTGTCATAGAGTGTACATTGTAAATGACCTACAGAATGTTTCCATCTGTCCTTCACTTCCATGTGTTTTCATATGCAGTCATTGTTAAATGATGCTTTCCATGTGTATGAGTGTTTGAGTCATCAACAGGACATTTTCTACATTCATGTCATTCACTTGAAATTGTAACTGGTGCTTTTGTGGTGCAACAAGGTTTATAGTATGCTGCAGAAGAATCAGTGACACCAACTTATATTGGCACATTTATTATTGCCTCATTTTGCACGACAACTGCGTCACATTTGCTTGTGTGTGTGTGTGTGTGTGTGTGTGAGTGAGTGAGTTCCATTTATTGAGTCAATTGTGTGAGCACCAAGCAGACGAATGTTTGACTACATTTGACAATCCCAGAAATCCCAGCGATACAAAAACACAAGTGCATTCTCACACACACACAGTGGCTCCTTTCACAACTTACATGAATGAATTATTGGTTGGCACACGTCTCATTTGCATATTGCATGTGTTTACATGTGTTTACATGTAAAGTGATTCAAGTTAAAAGCAGCACAGTAGTTTTGTTCTGTGTATATTTCTTTGGAGTATATTCAACACTCCAAAAAACAAACTTGTGGAATTCATCAGCGAGTTGACACGACATGGGAGTGAGGAGGGGAAAAGTGAACTGTAAAACAACTCAACTCATCTTCACAGACACTATTTCAGTGCACACAGACGCCTCGTACCTGCCTGATGACTCATAGACATCAAATATGTCTGTCTCTTCCCTGTGACACAAGACTACAGGACATGTTGAGGATCTAGCACAGGGCTCTCAAACTCAAATGAGCTGGGGGCCACTGCTGGCACTGTCATCTCAGTGGGGGGCCACTTGAGTGTTTGAGACGAGTATCAGAAAAAAAATCACAAATCTTTCTGAAAACGGGGTTTATTTTCAAATATTGTTTGATAATATTACAATATTTCGCCTACGTTTGGAGAGCTTCTTCTTCTTCTTCTCCTACTATTTACCTTTTCTTCTTCTGCGCTTCTCTTTCATGTCGTCAGCACGTCCCGTGAAGTCATTTTGGATTTATTTACAGTATTTATTATTATAAAATGTTAAATTGCACGCAAAATTGTTCTTGTAATTGTGGAAAACAAATAAATAAAAATAAACTTGAAGGGCTAAATTGCATTTTACTTTACGTCAAGATGCGGGCCGTATGTGGCCCCCGGGCCGGGAGTTTGAGAGCCCTGATCTAGCAGTTTTAGTAGTTCACTGATAAAGAGAACGACCAAGCGATAACACACACTGTCAAATAAGGAGTGATGGAAGAGTCTCACTTCCACATGAAACACAGATGCTGGAGATCTGTGTTTGAGTTCCCAAGACAACGTGGAATCTATTCTAGCTCCTAAGTATTTGTGCGTCTGTAGCACCTCAGATAGTTAGAAATGATGTATTATACATTTCTCGTGTGACAGTGAATGGTTGTTGGTCTGCTGTCCATGCTGTACGCTGCCTTTTACCGTATGTCAGCTGAGAGCGACCCTCATGTGGAGGATAAAGTGGTACAAAAGGAATGAAGGAATGAATGAGTGAATGTCTATAGTTCCTGTGAGATACTCTAAGAGCCAGTTACTTGATACATATAGTTCCCTGATGACGACAGTGGTCCATGGAAGTCACAGCCTTGCTCCTTGTCTTGGCTGGACTCAGGCCTGGATGCCAGACCTGCAGCAGGAGATCATGGATTTGGTCTTTTCCCAAAAGTGATGGTGTATTCATGTTTGTTTCTGTTTAGTATTATTCCAGGCGTGGAGACAAGGTTTGACGTGAGCAGAGGCTGCTGGATGATATACTGTACGTGTTTGGTAACATGGACGCTCGTCACCTGTGCTGTTTGTTCTTAGCTGTTACTGACTGACGTGGGAATGGGCTTTAGCGTGAAACTGGCACGCAGAAGTTCCTCCATGCGAGACAGGCATGCCACTCGTTCAGTCAGAACCTGTGAACACACACTGGTGTGCAGATTCAGAGCGGCGGGAAAAGGGGGGGAAAGCCACTTTGGCATGGACGTGTGCCCTCATAGCCCCGAGTGTCATGCACTACCTGCAAGAGATAAGAGCTCTCACATGTCCAAAAACCCTCGGGGACTGCAACATGGGAGCAGGGCCGCTGTGCTCAGAGTCGGGGGTGTCAGTCATTGAATCAACAGCTTGTATAAGCATAGTTTACCACAGATGATTGTAAAACTCTCAGTGACAGTTTATTTTAGCAGAGGTCAGAGATGTTCCCAAAGCACAGAAATCTCTCAGTACTCTGGCTTTAGTCGAGCATTTTTACACAGTCTGCTGAGAGATGTGTCTGTGCTCGCTGAGAGTCACGTGTTTGTTACAGCAGCCTGTTTTGACTTCAGCACTGAGAACCAGAGAGAGAACATGGCTGAAACACCTGGTAATCACCTGTGTACGTTACAGCTGGAGTTAGCAGAAGCTGCTAAAGTAAGGCCGTAGTCCCTTATTGAAAAGTGGATGTGAAGCCAAGACTCTGACACTGGTTGATTTGAGGAGAGCGTATGAAACTAATGATCTCAATCGTTAGTTTGATTTCTTCTTTAACAGAAAATCATGTGAAATGTGTTGATGAATGTTCACAGAGTTAAACTTACAACAAAGCACAGTGATGAGTGACTGTTGGCTGTTGTCACGTGAATTTGGACGGCAGAAAAAAAATGCAGAACAATTAAATCCATTTAGATTTAGAGGAAACAGGTTTAGGTGAATATGCATCACTTTTTGTGCCGTTCCATCCATGCGGTATTTTTGAAAACGCCTCCCAGAGTGGGAACATCACAGTGAATATGATGCTTTATGCGCTGTCATTGATTGTCTTGTGTAGGTGTCTCAATGCCTGGCTCTGCAGGTCATCACTGTGGATGAACTGGGCTGAAACAGCAGATGATGCTACTGAAGCCAGCGCACAGACGATACGACCGTCTCTGTGAAACTGAGGTCCCCAAGATAATGCGACGTCTCGAGGCTGAAACTTGATTTGAACAAATTCATCAGAGTGATTTAACAGAAGCAGAAACAGAAAACATTCCTATCAAATCAGCTGTTCAATACTTAGGGATACATGTATCTATGTGTGGAGTGTAATACCTCAATCAGTCAAACTAAACTGAACTCCTGGTTATTGAGAGACATCAGTTTACTAGGTGGAGTCTTTCTTACTAAGATTGAAAGCATATGGAGATGTTTCTATCCAGCGTATTCTTTGGCCTTCCCTAACAGAGCCATTCAGAAGGTCAACCAAATTCATTTGGATTATATTTGGAAGAAAAAGATGCACTTTATTAAGAGAATACACAGATTTTATCAATGGAACACTGAACATGAACGGGTTCAAATCCTTCCTTCACAATAAGAGCTTCTGGTATCATATGGAGGCACTTTTTATTAAAGTGTGATTTCAATATTCAGAAACGTCCTGTTAAATGATCCCTGTTTCACCAGCAAGTCCTTTTATATTGGAAACTTTTGTACAATCATAATTTCACCCCTCGTAACAAATAGATACATTACAATTAAAAGTCGCTGTATAACAAGAACTGCATGGATAAAGGTATTTGGTCTTTAATTCATTTAGTGTGTGATGACACATGAACATTTTTGCCTTGAATATGATCTAGTTGTTAATCGTAATTCCTTTGCATCTATAATGAAAGCCATCCCTAATCCTGCTTTGAATTGAATTCAAGGGATTATTTCAAACTCAACTCACATCACTCCTAATGTTCCACATCTCCTAGTTGGAAGCTGTAACTTTGAGAGCATTAAAATTCCTAATAAAACCTCACACACCCTTTATTGTCTTTTCAAATGTGCATCAAACAAATCTTCTCCAAAGATATTATATTGGAGGACGTCACTACCACCAGGACAGTGACAACGTACTCAAACCAGAAACCCTGGCTCAACAAAGAGGTCCGGTCTCTGCTCAAGGTTAGGGATGCAGCTTTCAGGTCAGGAGATGCACTGGCTCTCAGGGCAGCCAGGAGGGAGCTGATCGCAGGGGTCAAGAGGGCAAAATCCACCTATGCCCAGAAGGTCCAGGATCACTTCTCCTCCAATGACCCACGGAGCATGTGGAGGGGCATAAAATGCATCACGGACTACAACACTAGAGATGCACAGTGCCCCCGGGACCCCTCTCTGCCCGATGCTCTGAACAGCTTCTACGCTCGCTTTGAGAATCCCAGAAGCTTTACCAGCACCAGACTCACCCCAACACCAGGTGATGCGCCCCTCAGTGTGACCGCGGCAGAGGTGAGGAATATCCTCAGGAGGATCAACCCCCACAAAGCCGCTGGTCCCGATAACATCCCTGGGCGGGCGCTGAAAGGCTGTGCTGACCAGCTGTCGGAGGTGTTCACAGACATCTTCAACACCTCCCTCAGGCAGTCAGTTGTTCCCACCTGTCTGAAGACTGCCACCATCATCCCCATCCCCAAAAGCTCCACAGTGACAGGCTTGAATGACTATCGGCCAGTAGCTCTCACCCCGATAGTCATGAAGTGAAACTGGTCAGAATGCACATCAAGGACAGCATCGACATCACTGTGGACCCCCACCAATACCCATACAGGAAAAACAGATCCACAGAGGACGCCATCTCTTCTGTGGTCCACACAGCCCTCACTCACCTGGAGAGCAAAGACTCCTATGTCCGCCTGCTCTTCCTCGACTTCACATCCGCTTTCAACACCATCATACCACAGACCCTGATCCATAAACTATTTTCACTCGGACTGAGCCCCCCCCTCTGCAACTGGGTCCTGGCCACAGTCAGTGAGGATCCACGACACCTCCTCCACCTCCATCACCCTCAGCACTGGCTCCCCCCAGGGCTGCGTGCTGAGCCCTCTTCTGTTCACCCTGCTCACTCATGACTGCTCACCTAAACATCCGAGCTGTCACATTGTAAAGTTTGCTGATGACACAGCAGTGGTTGGACGCATCAGCAACAACGATGAGTCCAGCTACAGGCGGGAAGTGGAACACCTGGAGGGTTGGTGCAGGGTAAACAACCTCTGCATCAACACAAAGAAAACAAAGGAGATGATCGTGGACTTCAGGAGGAGCAGACATCCCCCCCATTCTCCCCTGCACATCGGAGGAACAGCGGTGGAAGTGGTCTCCAGCTTCAGGTACCTGGGCGTGCATCTCAAGGACGACCTCACCTGGAGCAGCAACACTTCCAGCCTGGTCCGGAAGGCACACCAGCGCCTCTACTTCCTCAGGAGGCTGAGACGTGCTGGACTAGGAAGGTCAGCCCTTATCACCTTCTACAGATGTGTAGTGGAGAGTGTCCTGTGCTCCTGCATCACTGTGTGGCACGGCAGCTGCTCTGCAGCAGAGAAGAAGGCTCTGCAGAGAGTGGTGAAAGCTGCACAGAGAACCGTGGGCAGCAGCCTCCCCACCATCACGGACATCTTCACCTCCAGATGCAGGAAAAGGGCCACCTGCATCATGAGAGATCCCACTCACCCAGCACACACACTGTTCACCCCCCTCCCCTCAGGCAGGAGGACAGGAGCATCAAGAGCAGGACAACGAGACTGAGGAACAGCTTCTACCCTGGAGCTGTCAGACTCCTGAACTCTCTGTAGCCCCCATAGCCTTGCTGCCCCCACCCCCCACGGACTGTACTTTGCACATGCCCCCAGTACCGTACACCACCCTTGAACAAAATTCTTTTTGCACAGCACCTTACCTCCAGAGGTCTAAACTTTGAACTTTTTTTAATTTATATTTTGTTAAGTTAAACTGTTGGTTCTTCTTTCTTCTTTTCTTATTCTTCTTTTGCTGGGCCGACCGAGTTCTGGAGAGACTGATTTTCGTTCTGACCTCATGTCTAATGTGTGTTGGTATGACAATAAAGAAATCTTGAATCTTGAATCTTGAATATATTCTTTGTGATCTAAATATTTACAATTTCCCATAAATCCAAAAGCAAAAGAAGTCCATTTTAAAATGTTAAATGCTGTGTAACCGTCCAGTGAAATGTTACGGCAGAGATTTGGTTTGGAAACAAATAAATGTGTATTTTGTGATGATATTGAAACCTTTCATTGTGTGTCCTCTGAAGCACACGTGACTGGCTGCACACAGAGATCCGACTCCAGCCCTTCTCTAAAGAGGACATGATTTTCTGGTCATTATTAACAGCAGCCTGTCTTCTGGTGTTGTCCCCCAAAGTTTTAAACATGCTGTGGTGCAACCCCTGCTTAAGAAACCTGGCCTTGATTGTGGTATGCTAGCCAATTATAGACCATCTCCAAGCTGCCTTTTATTTCTAAAATCCTGGAAAAAGTTGTCTACGCTCAGTTGAAGTCGTTCCTGGATGAGCATGATATCCTGGAGGTTTTCCAGTCTGGTTTTAAAACAATGCATAGTACGGAGTTAGCTTTATTAAGAGTTTTTAACAACATCCTCGTGGCGGTTGACTCTGGTCACCACGTGGTCCTTGTCCTGCTGGACCTAACTGCAGCGTTTGACACTGTAGACCATAACATTCTACTGTCACGCTTGCAGCACCTTGTGGGCATTAGAGGTAGCGCCCTAAATTGGTTCAGATCGTATCTTGAGGGAAGATCTATGTGCGTACGCCTTGGTGGCTCTGAGTCCTGCTCTGCTCCGCTGTCATATGGGGTTCCACAGGGTTCAATTTTAGTGCCCCTGCTCTTCTCTCTGTATCTGCTTCCCTTGGGTTCCATCCTGAGAAAACACGGCATTTCCTTTCATTTTTACGCTGACGACAGTCAGATCTATGTGCCACTGAAAAAGACAAATGCCTGTCTGAAGTCACTTCTGCTATGTCTTGAAGACATTAAAGACTGGATGTCTCTGAACTTTTTAAAATTCAATGAAAAGAAGACAGAAGTGGTGGTGTTTGGTCCGAGCGGCTCTTTTATTTGATCTTTAAATGGTCTTGCTCCACTTTACCTCTCTGAGCTTCTCCATCCCTACACTCCTGCTCGGTGTCTCAGGTCAGCTAACCAGCTGCTCCTGGAGGTACCGAGGTCTAAGCAGAAGCTCAGAGGTGAAAGAGCCTTTTCCATTGCCAGCCCCAAACTTTGGAATGTCCTCCCGCTCCACATTAGACAAGCCCCCTCACTGTCCATCTTTAAAACTCATTTAAAACCCATTTTTATTCCTTGGCTTTCAACTCAGCGTGAGACTCTGCTCTTGTTTTTAGTGTTTTATTGTTTTAATTCTCTTAATATCTTTATTGTTTTAATTGTTTTAACATTTTTGTTGTTTTATTGTTTTTATTGTTTTAGTATTTTTATTGTTTTACTTTTTGTTTTATTTCTTTTCATGTACAGCTACGGCTGCTTAAAGCGCTTTATAAATAAAGTTGAGTTGAGACGATTTATAGCCTTGTTATGGTCAATAATGGTAAACAATATATTAATACTTTTTACATACACACATGGAAATATGTGAATGTGAAACTTAGATTTATTGTGTTTCATAACCAGTTTTTTTAAGATGATGAAAGGTAAAAATGCAATGAAACTTTTCACTTTATTTGAAAAATAGGATCTAAAAACAAAAGCCTTAGCTAACTTTTTCTTTAGTTTTTGATCTTGTTTGATTTGTCTGTATTTGATCATGCAAATGTTTCTCTTCTGCAATAAATCATTAAAAAAACAATCAAAAAGAACTCCATAGGAATGAACGGAGGCAAAGGGGCGGAGCTCTATCCAGTTGTTCTAATACATCCATGGTATCAACATGTTTGCCTGTTTGTTTTGTCGTGTTACTCGCACTTCACATGTCTGCCACACGGTGGCGGTGGTGCGCGGGTTTTCTGCTGTTTTGACCCACTGACAGTGATAGTTGTTGAGCAGACGCTGGAGCCAAGTGAATCAAAATAGGACGCAGAGTTAATTCAAATGGAACGTTTCTGAAGCATCTTTGCTCACTTATTTCAAACCAACGATGTTCAAACACCAATAATTGCACTTTTCTTCTCACCTATAGTTGCTACCAATGATTACAAGTGTTCTAAACACCTTTTGTTCATTAAAGCCTTTAATCCCAGTTACATTGAAGGGATTTATTAATTGAATGTTCCTCTTATTTCAATGATATTTCATTCATTATGTTGGATGTTTTTTGTCTGATACTATTTTACACCTTAGAGTAGTATGTGTTCAATTCACTGTTATCATTCTATTAAATATATGATATTCATATAACGATCAGAAAATATTCAAATCAATTCAGGCCAGAAAACCCGCAGACTTATGATCATACTGTTAGGAACAATAAGTGTAAATAATAAATTCAAGTCCACAAACATAGATGTAGAACTCTCGCGCTGCCTCTTTATTTCCTGCTCGACTCATTTCCTGTAAGAGAAAGTGAAAGTAACTATTCTGTAACTTTGCTTCAGTCGCCATTTGAACTGCGCAGCACGAGGACAGACTGGTGAGTGTTGACGTGATTATGATGATAATATATGATGATATATGATGATATATGATGATTTAGTGCGTGTGAGTCAAGTACCTTAAAGTGAGACTTGAGTAAAAGTCTTAAAGTTTGACATTTACTCTACTTGGGTATCAAAAATCATTTCTGATATAAAATGTAGTCAAAGTTGCTAGAAATAACAAAGTCAGGTACAAATACGTGGAATGTGTACTTAAGTACAGTCATGAAGTATATGTACTGCTTAATCCTGACAGATTAGAATGGAAACTTCCAGCCTGTCATAACTCCAGTCAGTCGTCTTTTGTTTTTCCTAAATGTGACGTCATGTTTTCTTCTTTATGTCAATTCTACTCAAGCGTCCAAACCGAAACATAAAGTCCCGTCAAACGCGAACACAATGTTAAATGAGATTAAATGAACGATTGTAAATGATCATTTGGATTAAAAGTGAAATAATAATGTCATATATTCATATTATCATCAAAATAATGACTTGATTTAGTAGCTTTAAGTACTATAAGTACTATAAGTACTACAAGTACTATAAGTGCTTAATGCAGTCGGATGAAGTGCTTTTACTGTGAACTTTTGAGAGGGGTCTGGCTGCAGACCTGCACTGTCAGGACCTTTCGTTGCAGACCTGCACTGTGAGGTCTCCTATACTGTCAGGACCGGAAGCTTTTCAAAATAAAAGCGAGCATACCGGAAGCACGTATTTTTATTTCCCGATGTTTATTTCTTGGGTCTTTATTTTATATATACAATGTAAATATGTTTATGTGTATCCATGTGTTTAATTAAAGAGATTTAAAAAAACTGTATATCTTTCCAGTTCAACTGGATAAGGTGAAAAAACGCAGGATAATAATAAAGATAAAAAACAAACAAAATATTATATAAAAAAAATAAAATACAAAACGTTATGACCCACTAGGGTTATTCTACAGATAATCAGTGCAAACTAGATGTACAGCTATTGTTATGATCCCCTTAAAACATTATTAGCCTACTCAAAACATGCATTATTTTACTCCAGTATTTTAATTTAATTCGTAAAAAGGACAGCTGTTAGTTAAGTGTGCACTACAAATGAATTTTGAAACAATAAATCTCTGTAAATACACCTTAATGTGTGATGGCATAATGCATCTACACTCCAACCTATTGCTGACTGTTCTTTTACACCATTATTTAGCATTGAAAATGTAGCCCCCTGCACTGTTGGACCCATTTACATATTGATTTACTCATTTTTTTATATAGGCATATCTTATGTGTGTTTGCAATTGTAACACCTCATAATTAGGGCTGTAACGATACACCAAACCCACGATTCGATTTGTATCCCAATTTATTTATTTTTTGGGGGGGGGGGGGGGGGGGTTTGAAAAAACCTTTATAAACTGAACACCAAAGAACAAGATTAACTATGCAAATTATTAACAATATAAATAGCCATAAATAGCCAAAGCTATAACACTTGTGTTTTCTTTGTAACAAAATACTGTTGAAAAACAAACAGAACTAAACTCCACTGTGGAGATGATTGGAGCATGTTGAAAATTCTTCTTCAGTCAAGTTCTCTTACATTTACAAAGTAAATGAAATGGCTAGTGTTTCACACTGAGGTAACTGAGGCTTACTGCCTGTGCTGCAAACCACAAATCAAGTAAGTAAACATGAAACAAATAAACAACTTCTTTCTCTTAAGAAAACCAAACTTGATTTAAGGGAGTTGAACATTCTTCTTCTTCTTCTTCTTCAGAAGAGGAGGCTTGCTCTCTGTGCTGTGACAATGTCACCTGCAGTGACCAGCTTGTGTAAGGGCAGCTGTAGCATCACCTGTTTCTCCTTCAACACAGCTGCAGCTGTTGTGCTGCGGTGGAAAAACGTGACAACTTTCCTCACTCTGCCGAGGAGTCGGGACATCTGGTGAACGCCCATCGCTCTCTGCGCAGCCAGATTAACAGTGTGAGCAAAGCAGCGTATATGCGGTGAAAATCCGGCCGCTTCGACAGCATTGGCAATGTTTCTGCCGTTATCTGTTGTCACTTAAAGCACTTACAGCAAATTGTGTGGGTCTTGTCGACTACACCATTGCCGTCCTTTATCTCCACCATGTAGCCCAAATGTTGCCATACTGCTGACTGAAATGAAGAGGGAGGATCCGCTATTTCTGGGTTGGTTGCCATGTTTCCTCACGTTGTTCTTCAACTAGCTCAACTTTTGCAGGCAGGCGTCACATGATTCATTGGATCTGAACGGGAGGGATCACTCGGGGAGTTGGAAGGGGTGTGTCGCGATTCTGCCTTCTCACACCGCGACACAGGATCGTGGATCTGAGTGTCGCGATTTCGCTTTCATATTGCATATTGTTACAGCCCTACTCATAATTCATTGAATAATTGCTTAATATTGTTTGTGCTATGATCTTACCTCGTGGACCACATGGATTTGCCAGTGGAGGGTGTGAGGGTTGATGATTTTAAATGAACTTAGCTTTGTGTATTCAAAGTGAATGACTGAATACCTAGTTACATGACCCACATAACCAATAACCTCTGTTACAAGAGAAAACAGTAGACACAAAACACACTTTCAAATGTCTTTTTATTTTATGTGATTATTATTATTTTGGCTCACATAAATGTTGACTTGCAGAGCAGAGAATCTGATTCTAAACTTTTCATTTTTGAAAGTGACTAAAACTGTGAGGTGAGGTGTCAGGTGTTCTTCACTGCAACTTACATTCCCTTCATTTTCCTTTTCCCCTTTTACCAGCCAAACCACAACCTGTCAGAAGTTAGTAGCGTTGGCTCATACTTATGAGTACAAACACACAGACAAATACATTATGCTTACCTTTAAATAAAATGCCACCTTTCCTATGTGCCTCTAAGTGGCTCTGCAGCTTGGACAATTGTGTTGGTTTCACTTTTAGGCACAAGGGGGCAGTGAAATCGCTTGCAGCATGACGTGCAGCGTTCAACTTTGGGCGTAGTGCCGGTACTTAAGATTGAAATATGCATCTGTAAGAGACAAATAATGTCGTAATAAGTAAAACAAAATTATATAAAAACTATGATATAACTCAGTTTTCTTGGTCTCTGAGTAGGAAAATGGCACATTTAAGTGATAACACTAAAAACTACCCAAAAGTCCAAAACCCAATTCTTTCAAATTAATATAACTTTACGGGGCAATATATAGTGTGCAACATACCGTTCTAGTGAATAAAGACTGTTTGTTTCTTCGTATGACACAAAGTTGTTGTCACTTGACATTTACGCACCTCGTCGGCTCCACACTGACAAGACGGATCAGCGAGGACTCAGACGCAGAGGCCTTTTAATTGTCTTTATTGGCACTCTTAAACAAAACACAAGGCAGATCCTCTTTACTGAGGGAAAACAAAGCGTGGCTATGAAAAACTATAACCAATGGGGAGCGCAACGCTCTTCAAAAGAAACGTTGCGTAACTATAAACGCGGAAACAAAAAAATCACTCCGAAGAGGAAACAAAACTCAGACTATGGTTATCAATAAAAACTTAAACAGACAACTCTCCAAACGGAGGAAAAACAAGGCTCTAAGCACTTCAAAACGAAAACAAACTCAAAACACAATCCTACTGATTGGCGATCTTTAACTAACTAAGAACGAGGTCAAAAACAAAACGCAATCTAAATGATTGAATCTACTCAGTCTAACTAATAAAACGTAAGTCACAATCCTAGTGATTGGAGTTCCTAAAAGGCTGTAAAAATTAACAAACAGAAATCTCTCCCAAGGAGGAAAACAAAAGAGGCTATAAATCTTAACTAAGTATCAGCTAACAGGCTATGATAAGAAAACTTACAAAGGAAAGCGTCGCTCACAAAGAGGATCAAAAACTTGTGGAATCTGTGGCTGTGACAAGGAGCTCTGGTGATCAGGCATTGGCGAAAACACACTGGCACTGAAACAGGGGAACAGAGAGTTTTTAAAGTCCACATGGCTTAATTGTCAGCAGGTGTGTGTAATCAGGGCAGAGGAGGGGGCGGGGCAAACTGCCGGAGTGACACACACTTCTCATGGGGAACGAAAAGTACGGGCTTCCGGTATGTTCGCTTTTATTTTGAAAGGCTTCGAATCAACTTCCAGTTTGACAGTGCAGGAGACCTCACAGTGCAGGTCTGCAGCCAGACTGTCTTGGAACCTTTGGAGTAATCCAGGGTCAAAGTTGACTTGAACAAAACTGAGGTTATTCTTTTTTTGAAGTGGTATCAAATCCACATTTATGATTGAAATGTAATTGTACTTAGTACTTTTTGATGTCCTTGATGAACAAATATGCAGTTAATAAGTAATCCAGGATCTAATTTGACTTTTGCTCTCAAAACTGAGCTCATCAGCTGACTTGAATGCAGACAACAGCCCTTCAGTCACATACAGAGTAGCCTAGCACCATCTACTGGCACAAATATGTAAGTGACATGAACAGCAGGTTTCATAAAACACCTTCTCTGACAGAAAACTCCTGATGTGTTACAGTTTTCTCTCGTGTGATCACTGGACTGAACACAGATCCACATCAGACGTCCTCCAGGAAACATGAAGGAGATTTTCCACTCAAACTGAGAGGTAACTCTTTAAAGTGCTTTCAATATGATGCTTTCAGTGGAGCAGTGATAAGTCAGTGAGGAGCTCATTTGCACAAACTCATGACAACAACAAAGAGAAGACGTGCTTTTTATATATGAGGTTTACACTTTACAGTATAAAACAAGTTATTCTCTGTAAATCTGTATATTGGGACGGTTTATACATTCAGTCTGTGTGTGTGTGTGTGTGTGCGTCTGTGTGTGTGTGTGAGTGTGTGTGTGTGTGTGTGACTGTGTGTCTGTGTGTGCGTCTGTGTGTGTGTGTGTCTGTGTGTGTGACTGTGTGTCTGTGTGTGTGTGTGTGTGTCTGTGTGTGAGTGTGTGTGTGTGTGTGTCTGTCTGTCTGTGTGTTTGTGTGTGTGTGTCTGTCTGTGTGTGTGTGTGTGTCTGTGTGTGTGTGTGTCTGTGTGTCTGTGTGTGTGTGTGTGTCTGTGTGTGTGTGTGTCTGTGTGTGTGACTGTGTGTCTGTGTGTGTGTGTGTGTGTGTGTCTGTCTGTGTGTGTGTGTGTGTGTCTGTGTCTGTGTGTGAGTGTGTTTGTGTGTCTGTGTGTGTGTGTGTGTGTGTGTGTGTGTGTGTGTCTGTGTGTGTGTGTGTGTGTCTGTGTGTGTGCGTGTGTCTGTGTGTGTGTGTGTGTGTCTGTGTGTGTCTGTGTGTGTGTGTGTCTGTGTGTGTGCGTGTGTCTGTGTGTGTCTGTGTGTGTCTGTGTGTGTGTGTGCGTCTGTGTGTGTGTCTGTGTGTGTGTGTCTGTGTGTCTGTGTGTGTGTGTGTGTCTGTGTGTGTGTGTGTGTGTCTGTGTGTGTGACTGTGTGTCTGTGTGTGTGTCTGTCTGTGTGTGTGTGTGTCTGTGTGTGAGTGTGTGTGTGTGTCTGTGTGTGTGTGTGTGTGTGTGTGTGTGTCTGTGTGTGTGTGTGTGTCTGTGTGTGTGCGTGTGTCTGTGTGTGTGTGTGTGTGTGTGTGTGTGTGTCTGTGTGTGTGTGTGTGTCTGTGTGTGTGTGTCTGTGTGTGTGTGTGTGTGTGTGTGTGTGTGTGTGTCTGTGTGTGTGTGTGTCTGTGTCAGAATGACTGAAGTCCAGCAGATGAGTGGTTGTGTGGAGGAAGACGAGGACAGAGCAGAGTCTCCAGGACCCAGCGGTCTGTCTGTGAAGAGTGACCAGTCTATGGGAAAACGTATAACCTTCAGTCATGAACCTGGAGCCTCAGAGACAAAGTAAGAGACTCATGCACTAACAACAAGAGAACATCACACTCTCACTCTTGTGCACTCTAAATGCTGACTGTACCTGTAGAGCAGTGGTCCTCAACCCCCGGGCCGTGGGCCGGTACCAGTCCGTGGGTCAATTGGTACCGGGCCGCAGAGAAAGAATACATAACTTCCATTATTTCCGTTTTATTTATTATCAGATTGTGAACCATTCTCTCGCCACATCTGTCTATGACTCACTCTTGACACATGTCAACATGCTTGCCTCGGTCACATGTCACGGTCGAAGAAGAAGATCAACTGCTGGAGATGGCAAAATGACGGCGGCATTAAAAGTATGTTTGAGACAATACTCTGCCCGTGTTGTGGATTAAAGTCATGACAGAAAACCCTGAGATCACCACAACAGCAACATCCTATCTGTGTGAAGCAGGGTGAGCGGGTGCTGCTGCTGCTGCTGTTGACGAAGCACCCGTCTCCTGGCTCGCGTCATCTGGGTCCTCCGTTACCGCTGCTGCGCAATGAACAGACGGGACTTCACATTTGTCCTTTGGTCAGCGGCAGCATCCGCAACTGGTTGATGGACTCGGCCATTTTTCCCCCAGCTGGTGCACATGCCGCTGACGCACGGCTGCGCTCTGTGCAGTATCGTTGGCGCGATGTTACGAGGACGCTGCTAATACATTTGCATACACAGTGGATTCACGTTTATTATTATATTCACAAAAGACCAGTTTTTATGCCGGTCGTATCATTTTATTTTTTATTTATTTATTTATTTTTGTATTAAAGGCCGGTCCTGAAAATATTGTCTTGACATCAAACCGGTCCGCGGCCCGGGGGTTGAGGACCGCTGCTGTAGAGGATCAGTCTTTACACAAAGATCAGCGACCACAGGCTGTAAACCTGAAATCATTCCCTTCACTCCAGACTCTGGAGGTCACACTGACACTGAGGCTGCTTTGTGATCAAAGTGTCTAAACAAAGACCATCATCAGTGATCATGTGATGTTTGTGTTTGCAGAGGTCAGAACAAGAGACAGAGAGCAGAGTCTCCAGGACCCAGCGGTCTGTCTGTGAAGAGTGACCGGTCTATGAAACAACCTTTAAACTTCAGTCATGAACCTGGAGCCTCAGAGACAAAGTAAGAGACTCATGCACTGACAACAAGAGAACATCACACTCTCACTCTTGTGCACTCTAAATGCTGACTGTACCTGTAGAGCAGTGGTCCTCAACCCCCGGGCCGTGGACTGGTACCAGTCCGTGGGTCAATTGGTACCGGGCCGCAGAGAAAGAATACATAACTTCCATTATTTCCGTTTTATTTATTATCAGATTGTGAACCATTCTCTCGCCACATCTGTCTATGACTCACTCTTGACACATGTCAACATGCTTGCCTCGGTCACATGTCACGGTCGAAGAAGATCAACTGGCACTGTAAAAACGAAAAAGTTGAGAAAACGTCAAATATCAAGGCAACATGATGCAAGAGATTTTTGAGTTTTCTCAACTTTTGCCAGCTGTTGTTGACTTAACTAAGGTTTTTAATTTTTGCCAAGAGTTCTGCCAACTCAGATCTTTTTGTTCACCTTATGAGGATAATACTGTGAGACCAATAAAGAACTTCTTGCTTGAACACAATGTACTTCTACCTTCACCAAACACAGATTTTTATGTTGAATTAATGAACATTTTTTTCCATGAATGTCATGTATTTCTACCTTCTTTAAACACAAATATTCTTGTTGAATAAACATACATTTTACCTTTATAAATCAAGCTAAATTTATGCTGCTAAAATTTTATTTTAAAACTGCTCAATAGATGGATAATTAATAATACAGACTGAATCTGTTATCTGAAATGTTTTATTCAGTTTACCAGTGAACACAGGAAAATCATCATACATACAACATGTGTAAAAAACAACATGCATACCGTATAGTCTAATAACATTTGGGGTGAATCTTCCTGAGTATTTGAAACCAATACTAGGCTCACTGAACATGTAAATTATGATTATTTTCCCCATGTTTGGAATATTATGAAGAACAGTGTCCTCTTCCAACACAACCCCCTGGTCTCGCACAGTGTTGTCGGCTTCATCATCATGTAGCACAGTGAGGATGGCAACAGACACACCTTGCACCACTGGTGCCAAAATGTTAGTGTCCTGCGGAAGAAGAACAGATACATTATTAAGAGATTAGAAAAACTAAGACAAACTAGAAAGAGCATTTTCTGAAAAAAATATGTTAGTACTGAAAAGGTTAAAGTATAACTTGTAAGCAGAGAGATGACTGTCTTCATAAGGGCTAAAAAAAGATGTTAAAAAGGCAGAAGAAAATGGGCAGTTATAAACTGTAATGAAAACTGATAAAGCAATTTTAACATAGCTAAGAATGGATTTAGTAGTTTAAGGAGGGTAATTTACACGAATTGTAAACAAGTTGGTATAAACAATGTATGAAAAATATTAACAAATCGGAGATATACAGTATGTAATGTTAAAGAGTGAGAAAAGGGCTGACACTGGAGAGAAATGTATAAGCCAATGTCATGATATGGGAGAGGCTGATAATTCTGAAATCTTCATTTTGTAAACAAACTCAAATGTAATGAATATAAAGACGTGGTAGAAGATGCTTCAAATTTCCCCTCAAATGTATGAAATCACTGAGGTGCTGATCAGTGACAGGTGACATGGCAGAGAGCAAAATAACACTGTCTTTTATTTTTCTGGATATGTAACAAACTCAGGTAGACCAACAACGCAGAGTTCAGGGTTGCCATTTCTTGTGACATCCACAACATCCATACAAGCGATGACAATCATTACAAAACTGTAGCTCCTATCAGAAAACATACCAAACCAGGCAGGAGGAGAGGAGTCCCAGAGCATGCCAGTTGGGCTGTAAATCTTTTGGTGTCTCATGATTCGATTCAAATTTTTATGGTCACTATTCGATTAAAAAAATCGATTCTCATATGCACATGCTCATAACGGTGCATCACCTGTAACAATGGGGCTGTTTAAAAAAAAAAAAAAAGGGGGGAGGTGTACTTTTACATTTTGGATTAACTACTCCTTCTATGGGAATGAGGAATTAGCTGCATGACCTGAATTATTTGTCTTTGCTGCAGTTACTATTACTTACTGAGCACTTCAGGAAAAACTTGGTTGCATCTTCGCGGAGGTAGATAGGCAGGCCTCTCAGTGCTGCTGTTTTCCGGTGGGACACAATGTCGGATGTCTAAAAGTGGAAAACATGAGTATTTCAATTAGTATAGTACTGTAATTTTGTCATTCCTAATAAGAAAGTATATTCATGCTCTACTAAAACTGCCAGGCAAAGGAGAACTTCACTGACCTGGTAATCATGTTGATCAAGGAGCTCCTCCATCTCCTGACCAAAAGCTTCTTTCTTAGACCTGTAGATTTTCAGCAGTCCAGGCCCAAATTTGCCAAGGGATGCATTGAAAGTCCAGAGGAGGTCCTTGCTCGTGATCTGATTAAATTCTTCAGATATCTTAACAAGAAAACCAGAAAAATATTATCAAACCATAATGTCAGAATTTCTCTGTACAGAATTTTATGTTCTTGTTATTATTATTTATTTATTTCTACTGACAGAGCATGAAACACAACTTTAATTTGTATGTGACATTTGTACAGTACTTTATGGACACAAGACAGTGTCATGCCAGTAGCCAAACTGTCAAATATGACACTATGTTACGATCGGGTAAAACTGCAGCGCCGAGGGTTTAGCAAGCTCGTCTCCGGTCTGTCTCTGCTCCGGCGTCAGGCGTAAATAGGCAGCAGGTCTATTTTTGCCGGATGCCGGTGACAAAGCATCAAATCACGTAAATTAGAGCATGCACAGAGCATCCGGTAAATTTCAAAATAATAAAGTACACTTACGATCGTAAATCATAACTTTGTCAATATTAGTTTCACCCCGTGGCACAATTAACAAATTATCAATCAGTCAGGGAACTGAAGCTCAAAGAAAGTCGTGGATGAAAAAAGCGGAGCGAGGAAGCGGCAGTAAGGAGGTTAGGCGAGTTCAGTGGGAGCGGGAGTTCTCCTGGCTGAGGAGGGAGGATAGAAAAATGTTGTGCGACAAAATAAAGATTCCCATCGGAGAATCTGAACATCATTTCTGACCTGGACACCGTACTCAATGCATCTCGCTATCCTTGTAGTGCTGACAGCGTGTTAAAGAGCTATGGACAGGAGGCTTTGGAGCGCGTCTGTGACCGGTGCAGCTGATCCACTGGTGCAGAAGAAGCGCATGTTGCGGGATTTCCTACCACGCGCAACTACGCGCAAGCAGGCACGCGATTTAAGTCCATGTGGACCAGGAGGAAGGTGTGAGACTGTGCGTTTAGGCCACAGGTGAACTGTTCATATTCCACTGCAATATGAACAATGCAATTGAATATGTCATTATTATCATTTAAAGTGACCGGTAAAAATGGATTATGACGGGATTTTTATGATCCTGTCAGTCAAAATGACAGACAACGAAAAAATCTAGCGCAACCTCTGCCACAGACACATGTCCACCTGTCCCCGACGTGTCAGTGATAAAGAAATGTCTTCACAGACACATGTCCACCTGTCCCTGACATGTCAGTGATAAAGAAATGTCTCCACAGACACATGTCCGCCTGTCCCCGACATGTCAGTGATAAGGAAATGTCTTCACAGACACATGTCCACCTGTCCCTGACATGTCAGTGATAAAGAAATGTCTCCACAGACACATGTCCGCCTGTCCCCGGCGTGTCAGTGATAAAGAAATGTCTCCACAGAGACATGTCCACCTGTCCCCGACGTGTCAGTGATAAAGAAATGTCTTCACAGATACATGTCCACCTGTCCCTGACGTGTCAGTGATAAAGAAATGTCTTCACAGAGACCAGTTCGCTGTTTCTGTGGATGAGCAGACGTCCCGGTGTCCTCTGTGTCAGGATGTCCTGAAGGATCCAGTCTCCACCAGCTGCAGTCACCGGTTCTGCAGAGGCTGCATCTCCTCATACTGGGACCAGTCTGGTCCACCAGGAGACTCCTGCTGTCCCCAGTGTGGTAAAAGACCCAGGACAGGACGTGGACCACAGAGCATCTTTGGTAAGACTCATAAGGAGAGCAGCTCCCATCAGCACTAGCAGACTTTAGAAATGGAAAAACAGGAGAAAACTGTTTAAAAGTTAAAAATGTGACTCATGTTAACTCCATGATGGAGTTTAACTCTCTGCTGCCCCCTGCAGGTTGAAGAAATTAAGGTTTCCCCTCATTTTGCTGCTTTTCTCTCATGATTGTTCTCTTGTATGCAGATGATACTCTTTCCTTCACAATCATCACAGTTCTTCTAGAATGATTCAGTCTTTCAGAATAAAGTTATTCAAGTCATTACAGTGAAAATGTAGTTTTTCATTTGACAACAAACAACATAAAACAACAACGTCACAGAAAAACATGACACTGATGAAAATAATCCTCAGCTGCTCACATTCTTTGTCTCTTGTCTTTCAGCAGATGTTGGTCTGCAGAAGGTTCTAGATGAACATAAGGTCAGTCTGAGGAGCAGATTTGAACATGTGACTGAAGGAACTGAAGGAACAGGAAGTAGAACCCTCCTGAACAGGATCTTCACTGAGCTCTACATCACAGAGGGACAGAGTGAAGAGGTCAATACTCAACATGAGGTGATGCAGCTGGAGACAACCTCCAAGAAGAAGACGGTCCAGGACACTCCCATCAAGTGCTGCGACATCTTTAAAGCCTTACCTGACCAGCAGGGGAGCATCAGAGTCGTCCTGACCAACGGCGTCGCTGGTGTTGGAAAAACCTTCTCGGTGCAGAAGTTCACTCTGGACTGGGCTGAGGGTTTGGAAAACCAGGATGTGAATCTGCTGATTGTGCTCTCGTTCAGGGAGCTGAACCTGATCAGAGATCAGCAGCACAGTCTTCTCACGCTGCTCCATGTTTTTTATCCAACATTAGAGAAGGTCAGAGCAGAGGCGCTCGCTGTCTGTAAACCTTTGTTCATCTTTGACGGCCTGGATGAAAGCAGACTCTCACTGGACTTCAGCAGCAGGACTCTGGTTTCTGACGTCACACACAGGTCATCAGTCAATGTGCTGCTGACCAACCTCATCCAGGGGAATCTGCTTCCCTCGGCTCTCGTCTGGATAACTTCTCGACCTGCAGCGGCCAATCAGATCCCTCCTACATGTGTTGCCAGGGTAACAGAAGTACGAGGCTTCACTGACGACCAGAAGGACGAGTACTTCAGGAAGAGATCCAGAACTGAAGATCTGTCCAGCAGAATCATCTCACACATCAAGACGTCCAGGAGCCTCCACATCATGTGTCAAGTCCCAGTCTTCTGCTGGATCAGTGCTACAGTTCTGGAGCACATGTTGACCACAGAGCAGAGAGGAGAGCTGCCCAAGACCCTGACAGACCTGTACTCACACTTCCTGCTGGTTCAGACCAAGAGGAAGAAGAACAAGTACGATAAAGGACATGAGACGAGTCCACGGGAGCTGAAGGAGGCCGACGGGGACGTTCTTCTGAAGCTGGGGAGGCTGGCCTTTGAACATCTGCAGAAAGGAGACATCATGTTCTACCAAGAAGACCTGGAGCGGTGTGGTCTAAGTGTGACAGAGGCCTCGGTGTACTCAGGAGTTTGTACAGAGATCTTCAGAAGAGAGAGCGTGATCTTCCAGAAATCAGTCTACTGCTTTGTTCATCTGAGCGTTCAGGAGTTTCTGGCTGCAGTCTACATGTTCCACGGTTTCACCAACAGGAAGAAAAAGGTCCTGAAGAACTTCTTCAGACAAGAAGATAAAGACAGGAACACAAAGGTACTGCAGGACTTCTTCAGACAAGAAGATAAAGACAGGAACACAAAGGTACTGCAGGACTTCTTCAGACAAGAAGATAAAGACAGGAAGACAAAGGTACTGCAGGACTTATTCAGAAAAAAAGTTGATGATGATGATGATGATGAAAATGATGATGATGGTGGTTACACTTCTCTGGATGTGTTTCTGAAAGCAGCCATGGAGAAATCCCTTCAAAGTGAAAATGGTCACCTGGACCTGTTTGTTCGTTTCCTTCATGGACTCTGTCTGGAGTCCAACCACAGTCTCTTAGGAGGTCTGCTGGGTCAGACTCAGAACAGTCCAGAAATCATCCAGAGGGTCATTGAGAACCTGAAGAAGATGAACGCTTACAACATCTCACCTGACAGAAGCATCAACATCTTCCACTGTCTGACAGAGATGAACGACCAATCAGTGCATCAGGAGATCCAGGAGTTCATGAAGTCAAAGAACAGAGAACAGGAACTCTCTGAGATCCACTGCTCAGCTTTGGCCTACATGCTGCAGATGTCTGAGGAGGTTCTGGATGAGTTGGACCTGGACAAGTACAACACATCAGACCAGGGAAAACAGAGACTGATTCCAGCTGTGAGGAACTGCAGGAAGGCTCAGTGAGTTCAGACCTGATCAATAACATCATCAGTCAGTGATGATTCATGGTTTGGTTTATCAAATACACACAGAAGTCAGTTCTTCTCATTCTCCTCAGTTTGTTTCTGGAGATGTTTTAAATGATGAAAGTGAAGATATGTCAGCTGGTTGTGATTCTTGTTTCGAACTGAATGAAAACACCAAATCACAACATTCTCTCAAGTCTCTGTTCATGATAAGACAGAAAGACAAGAGAAACCAACAGTTCACACAATGAACAAACACTAGGGGGCAGTGGAGAGAAAATCTGTGACAGAACCAGACTCAAACATGTGCAGCATCTGCCTCGACCGGTTGTGGTGAAAGGACAAAATAGAGGACAGAGGAGAGGAGGGGGAGAGAAAGTGAAAGAGGGAGGTGAGGTAGAGACAGAAGAGAGAGACCAGGAGCAGAAATATAACAGTTGTGTCAGCTTCTAAGTTTAAACAGGACTTGTGACATTTTTATACAACTACAATGTTATTGATGTTCTATTAATGAGACATAAACATTGACTGATATCAACTTTAATTATAGTATCAGATTAATAATAATAACAATACTACTGGTTTCAAACAGCAACTTTGACTAAAGTCTCATGTTTTATTCTATATTCAGGTTGAGTCGCTGCAGTTTGACAGAGATCAGCTGTTCTTCTCTGGTCTCAGCTCTGAAGTCCAACTCCTCACACCTGAGAGACCTGAACCTGAGAGAGAACAAGCTGCAGGATTCAGGAGTGAAGCTGCTGTGTTCTGGACTGGAGAGTCCTCATTGTAGACTGGAGACTCTGAGGTGAGTTCACTGACTCTCTGTTACTGTTGTAAATGTCAGATGTTTCATCCACAACTGAAAGTCATTCATGTTGTCACATGAGTTGAATCAGTGATGGTTGTTCCACGTTTCCACTTTTTCTTCCCTCAGATGTAGAATCAGGATCTTTTCACAGCTGACGTGTTTTTTGTTTTCTAAAGTGTTTCAGTCGCTGTAGTTTTCACGTCAGTCGCAGCTTTGACCTTTTCTGACTGAACTTGATGTTTTTCACTTTCTCCTCTGACACGTTCACATTTAGCCAATCAGAATGAGTGTTGTTGATGATGTCACAGCTGTGACTGTTTACAAACAAACAGGAGCGTCCTCGGTTGGCTCAAGATGGCGACCTGGGCGGTTGGAGTGCGGTGAGCTCCCAAACTATAAGTTGTACCACGTCAAAAAACGGCAACTAAAGCAACTATTATGACTGCTGTGAGGATAGAGCACGTTGTAAGTAAATTGATGGACACCTCTTGCGGTTTACTTGTGAAGTAAGGCCTTAAAGTTATCCAGTTCAACTTCCAAACTTTGTTAGTATAGCATTAGCTTTAACAAACCACTGGAACCATGCCAAAAAGAGAAGTGAAATCCAATAGCAGTACCAACGTCACGTCACTACTTCAGCATGAAGTTGAAGGTTTGGACTGTTTGTTCACACCGCTACCAGTTACGCCGAGTAAAGGCCCGGACCCAAAGAAACAGCGTCAATAAGGCGGAGGTGATGCTGACGATGTTTCCAACGCTGAAATCATGAATGCAGTGGTGGAGTTAACAAAACGCTTCACTGCGCTTGAGCAAAACATCTCCAGAAACACTGAAGCCATTACGACAGTCTGCGAGCAGTTGAAAGGGATGGAATTATGGAAAGTTCAAAATAACAAAGAACACATTAAAGAAATGTCAGGACAAGTCTCACAACTGCAACAGAGAAGTGAAAATAGCGAGCGCTTCAGCAGGCGCTGGAATCTCCGCATGTATGGATTAGGAGAGACACCTGCAGAGAACATCAGAGGGGAGATCATCAAGTTGCTGGCGCTGCTCGCACCTGAAGACAAAGAAAAGCTGGGCTTTCTCGTTGACACAGTGCATAGAGTTGGAGTTCCCCGGGATAATGCAGCACGACCTGTCATCGTGCAGTTCACAATGAGATCCTTTGGAAACAAAGTCTGGAAGATTTCACGTGGCACTGAGATTCTCAAGGAGAAGAAACTACTGGTTAAGGAAGATTTGACACAAACCGACAAGATGGAAAGAAACAAGCTCTGGCCGCTCGTGGAAGCTGCCAGAAAGCAAGGGAAACGTGCTGGTTTTCGTGGTCCAGAAGCCTATATTGAAGGAAGAAAGGTGACTTGTTAAGTTTACAATGGGTTCTGGACTTTAAGGGTTATGTTAAATAAGTCACAGGAGCACTTCATTACATTTAATAATACTGTTGGTTTAAAATTCATGAATGTATAAATGGTACTTATAGTTGAGCTTTACTGTTTGTAAGTACCTATTTTATTCTTTCTTCAAGTTTCTAAGTGTTCATTTACCTCAGACATTAGCCAATTCTGTTTATGTTTTTATTGAGTTCATTTTCTTGTATGACTCAATTTAAGTTTGATGCACTAAGCTTGTGCTCTATTAATGTAAGGGGACTACGGGATAATACAAAAAGGTTGGTTTCAAATCTACCTCATTTCTGTGTGATCACCTTCTGCTTTCAGATGCTTGGAGATTTATGAACCCCAGTGTCAAAGATTATACGTGGACCAATTCTAGCAGAAGCTTACAGTCTAGAATTGATCTATGGTTACTGTCATCACATGGACTACAGTTCATTTCAGATGTTTCTCATTCTCATGCTCCGCTGTCTGATCATTAAAAGAGAAGTCTTAGATTAAAGGGCTCTAAAGAAAAATCAAACATCAGAGGCTATTGGAAATTAAATAATAATATATTGGAAGACAAGACATTTAAAAAAAGTGTAGAATTGCTTGCAAAAGACATTTTTTGTGAAAAAGATATGAGTCCAATACAAAAACTGGAATTCTTTAAATTTAAAGTCAGAGAAGTTGCAATACAGTGTAGCAAACCAATAAAAAAAAAACGTACTAGCAAAGAAGATCTTTAATGAGCCAGTTGCACAAATGAATGTCTAGGCACGATTTATCTGAGGATGAATTAAAATTGCTTAAGAATCTTAGTGAAGAGCTTGACAGAATGTATATGAATTTGGCCAAAGGTGCCTTCATAAGGTCCAGGGCTAAGTGGTTAGAGGAAGTTATTTGTTTGGTTTAGAAAAGCCAAATAGGAAAATAAAAAATATTACATTCCTAAATATAAATGGTACCATCAGCACAGACCCCAATAATATTGCAAGTTATGTCACCTCCTTTTATAGCAAATGATATACATCTGAATTGAATCACTGGAAGAGCACTCCTCTGATTTCTGGACATTTCAAAGACAGCTGTGACAGAGAGCTCTCATCCTCAGAAATGACTGAAGCAATATGAACTCAATGAATTTAAGAAAATCACCTGGAAGTGATGGTCTCTCAGTAGAATTTGATTTATGCTTTTGGGCTTTATTTAAGGACCATCTACTGCTCATGTTTAAAGAATGTATTGATAAAAAAGGACATGACGACAACCATGAAACAAGGTCTGATAACCCTTATTCCTAAACCTGAAAAAAATCCTTTAATAATGGAAAATTGGAGGCCCATTTCTCTTTGAAATATAGACTATAAAATGATCTCACAGGTCTATGCTAAACGTTTGAAGAAAGATCTAGAAGAGATAATTGACAAGACGGATCAGAGAGGACTCAGACGCAGAGGCCTTTTAATTGTCTTTATTGGCACTCTTAAACAAAAAACAAGGCAGATCCTCTGAGGGAAAACAAAGCGTGGCTATGAAAAACTACAACCAATGGCGAGCGCAACGCTCTACAAGAGAAACGTTGCGGAACTATAAACGCGGAACAAAAAATCACTCTGAAGAGGAAACAAACTCAGACTATGGTTATCATGTAAAACTTAAACAGAAAACTCTCCAAACGGAGGAAAACAAAGCTCTAAACACTTCAAAACGAAAACAAACTCAAAGCACAATCCTACTGATTGGCGATCTAACTAAGAACGAGGTCAAAAACAAAACGCAATCTAAATGATTGGATCTACTCAGTCTAACTAATAAAACGTAAGTCACAATCCTAGTGATTGGAGTTCCTAAAATGGCTGTGAAAATTTACAAACAGAAATCTCTCCCAAGGAGGAAAACAAAAAGGGCTATAAATCTTAACTAAAGTATCAACAGAAAGGCTAGGATAAGAAAACTTACAAAGAAAACGTCGCTCACTAAGAGGATCAAAAGCATGTGGATTCTGTGGCGAGGAGCTCTGGTGATCAAGCATGGGCGAAAACACACTGGCACTGAAACAAGGAAACAGAGAGTTTTTAAGGTTCACATGGCTTAATTGTCCGCAGGTGTGTGTAATCAGGGCTGGCAGGCTGGCAGAGGAGGGGGCGGGGCAAACTGCCGGAGTGACAATAATAAGTGAAAACCAAAATGCTTTTATGGCCAAACGTCACATTAGCTCTAATGTCAGGTTAGTAATAGATTGAATTGACTATTCGAACCACATAAAGTCACATGCACTACTTGTATTCCTCGACTTTTATAAGGGATTTGATTCAATTGAAGATTCTTTCATGATACAGGCCCTGCACATTTTTGGTTTTGAGGATCATTTTATTAATTTATTTATTGATATTCCTGAGAAACAGTGTGTTAAATATCTTGGTGTTCACATTTCCAAGGACATGACTCTCAGACAACAGCTACATTTTCTTCCCAAAATGAAGAAAACTAAGACAATGTTGAATTGATGGCTTCAGAGAGACCTTTCAATCTTTGCTAGAGTGTTATTGTCAAAAGCTGAAGGTGTATCAAGATTAGTTTATCCTGCTTTGTCACTTTTTGTTAGTGATATGTTCTGCACAGAAATCAATCATTTATGTATTACATTTGTGTGGATAATAGGAGACATTGTCTCAAAAAAGAAATTCTCACTTTAGAGAGAGCAGAAGGAGGATTTGAATTGCACCTTTAAGATCAAATGGCTTCAGAAATGTTTGGAATGTCCGGAATCGCTATGGAATTTTATACCATATAATATCTTTAAAAATGGAAGCGGCTTCAAATTTCTATTGGGATGTAACTAGTCTGTTTCTAAATTGCCACTAAAAGTCTCAAAATGTCATCAACAGGCTTTATTGTCTTGGAAAGTGTGTTATGTTCACAACTTTTCACCACATAAAACTCTTATTTGGAATAACAGTGATATTACTGTTAACAAGGAAAGTCTATATAAGGAGGCCTGGATTGAAAGGGGTATTATCTATGTTTCTGCTTTGTTTGATAATAAAGGTCATCTTTATAGTTATGAACCATTTCTAAGAACAAAATCTTTTCCTATCATTTATAAAGAGTTGATTTCTTTAATGCCAGCTATTCCCACAGGCATAATTGAATGAATGAAATGTCACCTTGGCCATCAAAATATTGATCCTCAAGTGCCTTCTCTACTTATTGGTGGGATACCATTAACAGATGTAAAGTGTACAAACAAACATATAAGGAAAGAGATTCAAAACTAGAACAAGATTTCACCCAAAAGCAAATCTTTCTGGAATTCACAATTTGATCATATAAAGTGGCGCAAAGCATGGTTATGCCCCTTTCAGTTTTGTGTTTGGAATAAAATCAGAGAAGTTCATTTCAAAATCTTACATCATATTTACCCATGTAACCCATGTATATTTAACCCTAACCCTAACACAATCATTTCCAAATGTGTTGACATTGATGCTAAAGTGCAAAACTGAGCCAGAAACGACTTTACATCTGTTTTATCACTGCCCCTTTTCTTTTGTTTTTTGGAGAGACGTAGAGAAGTTTATTCAGAACAGGACTGGTCATGTCATAGCAATTGCCCCAAAGGATATTGTCACTGAATTTAATTGCAGCAACAGATCTTTAAATCACATGGCAAATCTCATTCTTGCAATTGGCAAATTCAAAATTCATAAAGCACGATTCTCTAAATCCTTCCCTAACATGAACAGTTTCACAGTTGAATTCAACTTGTACATAGATACTTTATCCTCTATGTCAAACAAAAAAAGTGCCAGCGCACATTACTGTATTTCCATGAGTTCTTTTCCGTAGCCCCTATTTAAGACATTATGGCTTTTCTTTTTGTGTGTTTATTTAGTTCATTTTTGATTTAAATTGCATTAGTTTTTTTGTTTTTTATTTGGTATATATGTGATTTGTATGACTTGTTTCATGTTTTACTGATATGCACTTTGTATTAATCTGTATATACTAATTTCTGTATGGGCGCCGTGCTAGCGGCAGCTTGACACAGCAGCTCCCTTAGTGTATTAGCGTTTTCTTTTAATTTAAGTACTTTTTATTTATTTTATTTTAAAAACGTATTATTTTCGCATCTGGAGTGACACTTTCCGGAACCGTTGCACCATGTACTCCGCTACTTTTGTGCGGTTTCTGTGGCTCTTCTGTTACTTTTTATTACTGTTCGGTGGCGAGACGGACGCACAGCGCAGTAAGACATTGTTCACACACGCAACCAGCTGATCGCACTTAGGGAGCTGGCACTCCTGATCACAACACGGCCCGAACTTCCGAAGGAACTGAAGCGGAAGCGTCGGGGCAGCAGAGCCAGAGCCAAAGTGAGAGCCAAAGCGAGGAGGTACAAACCAGCCGTACCTGCAATAATCACGGGGAATGTGAGATCTCTGGGGAACAAAATGGACGAGCTCTGCGCGCTTGTGAGGACCAGCTGGGTGTTTAGGGAGCGCAGCCTCATGTGTTTCACCGAGACATGGCTGCACTCACACTTCACCGAGCACAGCGTGGCAGTACCGGGCTTTAAGACTGTGCGGGCGGACAAAGATGCTGCGCTGAGCGGCAAGAAGAAAGGGGGTGGCGTTGCTGAATGAGAAGTGGTGTCACCCCGGACATGTTTGTGAGAAGGAGCGTCTGTGTAGCCCAGACATCGAAGTTTTGGCTGTGGGAATGCGCCCATACTACCTCCCCAGGGAATACACCTCCGTGATCATTGTGGCTGTCTACATCCCTCCCTCAGCTGATGCAGCAGCAGCAGTAGACGGTGTCCACTCTGCTGTGTCCAGATTACAGACACAGCATCCCACTGCATTTATCACCATCACTGGGGACTTTAACCACACCAACCTGGACTCTGCTTTACCAACCTTCCACCAATATGTCGACTGCCCCACCAGAGACAATAAAACAATTGCCCTTTTGTATGCAAATGCTAGGGATGCATACACAGCCACTGCCCTTCCCCCCCCTTGGCTTGTCTGATCACAACTTGGACCAGCTGACTCCCAGGTATGTCCCTGTAGTGAAGAGGCTTCCTGTGAAGGAGTACACAGGCGGCTGACATGGCCCTGCAGGACTGCTTTGAGTCTACTGATTGGGATGCGCCATGACACATGGGGAGGACATCAACTCCATGACAGACTGCATCACTGATTACATCAGGTTCTGTGAACACACGCTTCTCCCTGCCCGGACGGTCCATTCCCCAACAACAAACCTTGGATTACCAGAGATCTAAAGACTCTCCTCAACAAAAAGAAAGAGGCCTTCAGACATGGGGACCAGGAGGATCTGAGGAAGGTACAGTGTGACCTTAAGGAGTAGATGCTATGCAAGATGGCGGCGCCCTGTACGGCAGCGGCTGCTTCGGCTCCCGGTAAAATAGCCAATACATCGCTAAATTCGCCATCTACACTACTGTCTGCTCAGCGGAACAGAACACAAACGGTATATGACCGTCAGGTTATGCTTAGTTTTCGCAAATTCAGTCCTTCCGACTACGTACATTAAGAGACGCGGATCACAATACAAAGCCTCGGGCTGCTACACCAGTCGGACCCAGCGGCCTACAAAGCAGCGGAGTCTCCCACCAGCACAGACTGCCCACGGAGACACCGGAGGCGGTGCGGGAGGAAACAGAAGCGCGGTTGTCGCGGCGGACTTACAGCTAAGCTAAAAGCTAACCCGTTCCGATCGCCGTTCCCTCCATCCTGCTCGCCAACGTACGCTCCCTGGAAAGCCAACTGGACTATCTGAAGCTGGACTTAACCACCAAAAGGGAGACAAGAAACTGCTGCATCCTCATTTTCACTGAGACGTGGCTAAACTCAACTGTCCCTGAAGCAGCCATTAGCCTGGACGGGCTAACAACTTTCAGAGCCGACAGGAGTCACGTTCTCACAGGTAAAACCTGAGGGGGTGGAATCTGCATCTACACTAATAACAGCTGGTGTAATAACGCTACGCTGGTCTCTAGTCACTGCTCTGTGGACATTGAGTTTATGATTGTGAGATGCAGACCCTTCTACCTGCCCAGGGAATTCACCACCGTCACCATTGTTGCTGTGTACATTCCACCCAGCGCTTACACCAAGCAAGCGCTAAGTACCCTCTACAGTGCCATCAGTGACATGCAAACCACACACCCGGAGGGCGTTTTCATTGTTGCTGGGGACTTTAACCAGGCCAACATGAAGACTGTTCTTCCAAAATTCCATCAACATGTGGATTTTGCTACCAGAGGGAAAAACACACTGGACTTAGTCTACACCAACATCAGGAAGGCCTTCAGAGCAGCCCCCCTCCCCCACATCGGCTCCTCAGACCATCTCTCTGTTATGCTAATTCCAGCATATCAGCCCCTGCTCACCAGAGAAAAGCCTGCTGTGAAGAAGGTGAGAGTGTGGCCTGAGGGATCTATGTCTGCACTGCAGGACTGTTTTGAGTGCACTGACTGGGACATGTTCAGAGAAGCTGCAACAGACAGTCAACATACAGATGTGGAGGAGTATGCTGCATCTGTGACCGGCCACATCCAGTGGTGCATGGAGGAGGTCACAGTAGAAAAGACAATAGTCACACGGGCCAACCAGAAACCTTGGATGACTAAGGAGGTGCGCACAAGCCTGAGGGAACGTAATGCTGCCTTCAAATCCGGTGAAGCGGTGGCACTCAGAACAGCGAAGGCCAATCTGAACCGTGCTATCAAGGCAGCAAAACGCGCCCACAGCCAGAAGGTCCAAGGTTTCTTCCATGACCCCAGCAACTCCAGACAACTGTGGCAGGGCATCAAGACCGTCACAGACTACAAAGCCACACCCTCACCCTGCCGAGACGACATCAGCTTCCTCAATGAGCTCAACAACTTCTTTGGGAGATTTGAAGCTCTGAACAACACCCCAGCGAGGAAAGCAACCCCCCACCTCGATGAACAGGCACTCAGGCTCGAAACTACTGCTGTACGGAGAGCCCTGAGAAAAGTTAACGCACGGAAAGCATCTGGCCCAGATAACATCCCAGGACGGCTGATCAAGGAGTACGCAGACCAGCTGGCCTGTGTGCTCACAGACATCTTCAACATGTCACTGATCCAGGCTGTTGTCCCCCCGTACTTTAAGTCTGCCACGATCATCCCAGTGCCCAAGAAACAAACCATCACATGCCTTAATGACTTTCGCCCTGTTGCACTAACAACGACCATCATGAAGTGCTTCGAGCGGGTGGTTAAGGACCACATAATTTCCATACTGCCTCCATCATACGATCCGCTCCAGTTTGCGTACCAACCTAACCGCTCCACTGAGGACGCCATCTCCACTGCTCTCCATCTGAGCCTGAAGCACCTGGAGGACAAGAACACCCACGTGCGGATGCTGTTTCTGGACTTCAGCTCAGCATTCAACACGATCATCCCCCAGGAGCTGGTACACAAACTGGGCCCCCTAGGCCTCAACACCCCCCTGTGCAACTGGCTGCTGGACTTCCTCACCGACAGAACCCAGTCTGTCCGTGTGGGTAACAATACCTCAAGTGTCATCTCCCTGAGCACCGGTTCCCCACAGGGCTGCGTCCTGAGTCCCCTGCTGTTCACCCTGATGACCCACGACTGTCGTCCCAGGTACAACACCAACCACATCCTAAAATATGCGGACGACACAACAGTTGTGGGCCTCATTCAGGACAACAACGAACTGGCCTACAGAGAGGAAGTGCGACATCTGGTGGACTGGTGCAGGGTGAACAACCTGCTTCTGAATGTTGACAAGACAAAAGAGATAATCGTCGACTTCAGAAGATCCCGACCCAGCCATACACCACTCCTCATCAATGGCACAACGGTGGAGGTCGTCAGCAGCACCAAGTTCCTGGGGGTCCACATCACAGACAACCTCAGCTGGACACTTCACACTACCTCCCTGGTGAAGAAAGCCCAGCAGCGCCTACACTTCCTGCGACGGATGAGAAGGGTGTCTCTCCCCCCTCCCATCCTCTCCACCTTCTACAGAGGGACCATCGAGAGCCTGCTGACCAGTGGCATCTCCGTCTGGTCTGGGAGCTGCAAGGCCTCCGACTGGAAGTCTCTGCAGAGGGTGGTGAGAACAGCGGAGAAGATCATTGGGACACCACTCCCACCCATCAAAGACATTGCACACAGGCGCTGTCTAACCAGGGCTCACCAGATCCTCACTGACCACACCCACCCCCACCATGGACTGTTCTCCCTGCTGGCGTCTGGCAGGAGGTTCCGCAGCATCCGCTGCAGAACAAACCGACTCAAGAACAGCTACTTTCTGCTGGCCATCAGACTGCTAAATTCCAAATAACAATTTAGCAGTAGACAGCTAAATTGAAGACAGCTGGAGAGACTGCAGCAGAACAAGGCTGCAGGCCCGGACGGTCTTATCCCCAGGCTACTCAGGGCTTGTGCTACCCAGCTGGCTGTGATCCTGCAGCACCTCTTCAACCTGATCCTCCAACAGGGGATGGTCTCAGCGCTGTGGAAGACATCATGCCTGGTTCCTGTCCCCAAGACAAAGTCACCAGCATCATGTGAACCCAGGGACTACCGCCCAGTGGCTCTGACGTCCCATGTGATGAAGGTGCTGGAGCGGCTGGTCTTGGCCCACCTCAGACCGCAGGTAAAGTCCTCACTGGACCCGCTCCAATTTGCTTATCAGCCCAACCTGGGGGTGGATGACGCCCTCATCTATCTGCTGCATCGAGCTCAGTCTCACCTGGATGGTGCTGGAGGCACTGTGAGAATCACTTTCTTTGATTTCTCCAGTGCTTTCAACATCATCCAGCCACTGTTACTGGGAGAGAAGTTGCAGGTGGTGGGGGTGGACACGCCCACCATCTCCTGGATCACTGACTACCTGACAGGCAGACCACAGTTTGTCCGACTGGGTTGTGGTTTGTCTGATGTGGTGGTTAGTGATGTAGGAGCCCCACAGGGAACTGTGCTGTCCCCCTTCCTGTTCACCATATACACCTCAGACTTTAAATATGACTCTGTGTCATGCCACTTGCAGAAGTTCTCCGATGATTCTGCGGTGGTGGGGTGTATAAGGGATGGACAGGAGGGGGAGTACAGGACAGTGGTAGCTGACTTTGTGAAGTGGGCCAGTTAGAACCACCTGATTCTGAATGTGACCAAGACTAAGGAGATGGTGGTGGACTTCAGGAGGAAGAGGACAGCTCCACAACCTCTAAGGGTACTGGGGGAGGACATTGAGATGGCGGAGGAATACAAATTCCTAGGTGTGAGGCTGAACAACAGACTGCACTGTAATGCTAACACCAGTACTGTGTACAGGAAGGGGATGAGCAGGCTTTTCTTTCTGAGGAGGCTGCGATCCTTTGATGTATGTATGCAGTGAGAGTTATTTTACCAGTCAGTTGTGGCCAGTGCACTGTTCTTTGCTGTGGTGTGCTGGGGGAGCAGCATTGGAGCCGGTGAAACTAACAAACTCAACAAACTTATAAAGAAGGCCGGCTCCATCATCGGCTGCAAACAGGACACCGTGGAAACGGTGGTGGAGAGGAGGATGCTGAATAAACTTTTTTCCATCATGGATAACACCGATCATCCCCTCCACCACATCCTCCAGGCCCAGGAGAGCACATTCTCCAAGAGATTCAGACAGCTCCGCTGTCACAAGGACAGATTCAGGAAGTCATTCCTGCCATCAGCCATCAGGACTTATAATAACTCTCTGTATATAAAAAAATAAAAAGACTGCGCACTTGCACAATGCACATTTGCTCTCCATGACATACGGTATGCCATTGCACTCCTTTATGCCATTCCTCTATTATTGCACTATTTTTTTCCCACTGTTGTACATTTTACATTTTATGTTTATAATATGTTCTTGTATTGCTGCTATGTAGAAACAATGTCCCCTTGGGGATGAATAAAGTATTTCTATTCTATTCTATTCTATATCCTTGTGGCTAAATGTCTGTATGTTCCTAGTCTTGAATAAAAAGTTAAAAGGTTAAAAAGTAAAAAAAAAGAAAAGATCTCAAGGTAGAAAGTTTAAGAACTATGTTCACATACTTGTGCTGCTGTCTTTACATGTTGACAATAAAATAATAAAAACAAAAAAAAGGAGCTTCCTCTCATCTTAAAATCAGCTGCTGTTTTTTTTTTTTTAAACTTTCATTTCATTTACATTAAACTCATTTTATTCACCGATGAATAAAATAAACTCCTTACACACACACACACACAGTAGTTGTCTAAAGCAGTGGTTCTCGTGGACACTCTCCCGGGGGGGCACGAGTAGGCTACAGGATGGGAAGGAAAAAAAATAAAAAATCCCGAAAATTCCCCCCATATCGAAATGCAAGTGGTTGGATTATTATAACAAACAAATAAATCATCCTCATGGCGACTTTTTGGTACCAGGTACTATTTTTAGTACCTGCTCCTGCGAGGTTCCAAGCACTAAGCAGGTACTATGCGATGATTGGTCAGACTGCCGGCCGCTGACTGGCCAGAGTCCCGTCACAGGGACTGGTGTAAAGTCACTAGTCACTCGGGTGTGTGTGTGCGTGTGTGTGTCGCGTATAAAACGAAGTCACTGCAGTTTCACTCAGCCGTGCAGTGATGACTCCGCCCACATTAAGTACGTACTTTTTTGTAGTTGAAATGCAAGAATTACCCCAAGAATTGAGGATCTTTGCAAGGCAAAGCAGGCTCAGTTCTCACATGAACATCGCCTGCAAGCTTCTGTAAAAAATGCAGATGATATTCCTACTATTAGACCTCGTAATAATAACAATAATAAAGCATAAATTCATATCAAAGGTCTGGTGCCAATTCCCAATTATACCAATAACCTAGTAATGATAATAGGCCTACTGATGATGATGATGATGATGATAATAATAATAATAATAATGTGGGCCTAAAAATAATTGCCTAGCCTAGGGCTGTCTATCTATCTATCTATCCATCCATCCATCCATCCATCCAAGGGGTGGTGTAGTGGGGATGGCGCCGGGAAGGTGAGGGGGGGCCCCAACTGCAATGAACCAGCTTTGGGGGGGCCCAACTTGCAAAAGGTTGAGAACCCCTGGTCTAAAGTCTCATGTTTTATTCTTTATTCAGGTTGAGTGACTGCAGATTGACAGAGATCAACTGTTCTTCTCTGGCCTCAGCTCTGAAGTCCAACTCCTCATACCTGAGAAACCTGGACCTGAGTCAGAACCAGCTGCAGGATTCAGGAGTGAAGCTGCTGTGTTCTGGACTGGAGAGTTCACATTGTAGACTGGAGACTCTGGGGTGAGTTCACTGACTTTCTGTTACTGTTGTAAATGTCAGATGTTTCATCCACAACTGAAAGTCATTCATGTTGTCACATGAGTTGAATCAGTGATGGTTGTTCCATGTTTCCACTTTTTCTTCCCTCAGATGTAGAATCAGGATCTTTTCACAGCTGACGTGTTTTTTGTTTTCTAAAGTGTTTCAGTCGCTGTAGTTTTCACGTCAGTCGCAGCTTTGACCTTTTCTGACTGAACTTGATATTTTTCACTTTCTCCTCTGACACGTTCACATGAGCCAATCAGAATGAGTGTTGTTGATGATGTCACAGCTGTGACTGTTTACAAACAAACAGGAGCTTCCTCTCGTCTTCAAATCAGCTGTGTCTCAGTTCATAAGGCTGGATCCTCCAAGTGTGGACTCATGGTCCAGATGTTGTCAACATGTGTCACAGCACCGTGACGTGGGCGTGTCCCAACTGTCACATGACTGTCATATCTGGTGTATGTTTGGCGGACGACCGTGTCCCAGAATTCTTTGCAGCAATAAAGGTGGTGGTAATGCACCTTTAAGCTGGTTTACTAAACACAGATGAATCAAAGAATCAAATCAAGTGTAAAATATAGAATTGTAAAGATGTTGAGAAGAAGTGTGATTCAGGACTTTGAAGTGTAGAGGGCAGTATTGAACCTCTCAGTGTACAGCCTGCACACAGACTCCACCTGTTTCTGCTTCTTATCATTGATTCATTTCATTGAGTTGAACTTGATGTGAAAAGTGAGGCTGTGTTGAAATTCACCTGTGACTTCTTTGTCATTTTGCTGCTGTTTCTTTGCGTCGAACGTCTTTATTCTTCACGTTCACTTGAACTGAACCTTCACACACTCGTGTGTCTCACAGTCACATGACTCATGCTTTCTAAATACACTGTAGAAAATGTTCAGATACATTTTCATCCTCACAACTGATATTTGACTCACACATTAAAATTCACCTGCTGAACAAAACACTTTTATTCTTTATTCAGGTTGAGTTGCTGCAGATTGACAGAGATCAGCTGTTCTTCTCTGGTCTCAGCTCTGAAGTCCAACCCCTCACACCTGAGAGACCTGAACCTGAGTGATAACAAGCTGCAGGATTCAGGAGTGAAGCTGCTGTGTTCTGGACTGGAGAGTCCACATTGTAGACTGGAGACTCTGGAGTGAGTTCACTGACTGAAGCTGCTGTTGTTTTTTTAAACTTTCATTTCATTTACATTAAACTCATTTTATTCACTGATGAATAAAATAAACTCCTTAAACACACACACACTCACAGTCACACACACACACATTGTTCTAAAGTCTCATGTTTTATTCTTTATTCAGGTTGTGGGGCTGCAGATTGACAGAGATCAGCTGTTCTTCTCTGGTCTCAGCTCTGAAGTCCAACCCCTCACACCTGAGAAAACTGGACCTGAGTCAGAACCAGCTGCAGGATTCAGGAGTGAAGCTGCTGTGTTCTGGACTGGAGAGTCCACATTGTAGACTGGAGACTCTGAAGTGAGTTCACTGACTGAAGCTGCTGTTGTTTTTTTAAACTTTCATTTCATTTACATTAAACTCATTTTATTCACTGATGAATAAAATAAACTCCTTAAACACACACACACACACACACACACACAGTCACACACACATTGTTCTAAAGTCTCATGTTTTATTCTTTATTCAGGTTGAGTCACTGCAGTTTGACAGAGATCAGCTGTTCTTCTCTGGTCTCAGCTCTGAAGTCCAACCCCTCACACCTAAGAGACCTGGACCTGTTTCAGAACCAGCTGCAGTATTCAGCAGTAAAGCCTCTGTGTGATCTTCAGAAGAGTCCAGACTACAGACTGAAGACTCTGAAGTGAGTAGAGTGTTGTTCTAATCACAGTCAGACAAACATCAGTGTTTCCTCAGTGAAGCTGTGACAGCACAATAGTGACAGACTTCATGATTGGACACAAAGACACAGAGAGACAACAGACAAGCCACGAGCTGCTACTACTCACAGACTAGAGCTGAGCGCCTCACATGATGAGCGTCCATCAGCTGTTTGTAGTTTGACTTCATCACAGATTATAGATCCACTGTATCATACACTGTAAAAACAGCAGCACATCTTGTTTGGTTAGAAAACGTCAAAGTAGCCACTTTCAGACTGGAACGTCATTTTCCTTCAAACTCTGACAAAAGCATCAAGAAATGAGCAAAATATCAAGAAATGATCTTTATCACAAGCAAAGAAATGAAACTGAGTCTTCTCTGACTTCAAGAATTGACACCTTGGCAAGGGAGAACCCAAAAGCACGACAACGAGGCAGGAAAACGCAGATTACTAAGTCCAAAAGCAGGAAATCAGTCACAAACAGGCAAACACATCAGAACAAGAAGACTAACTAGAAATGCTGGAGCAAAAAACCAACACAAGACCATCTGAAAATGGGCTGCTATATAATCACTGAGGGACTAATGAGCCAATGGAAAACCAGGTGAGGGAAATGAGTTGATTGCATGGAAGAAAGATGACAGGAGAACTAGTGACAAGACATGGAAACAAATGAAAAAGACATGAAACAAACTAAGAGTTAGTGTAAGTACGTAAGTACAGAGAGAGTGAATTTGACCTTTGTGTTTTAAACACAGCAGTAGTGAAGCAGGAGCAGCAGGGATTTCATTCAAACTGTTGTTTGTTACTGTTTATTAAAGCTTACATGAAGTTGTCATTCTCTTCTTTTAAGACAATGTTAGAGTTAGTTTTCTTCACTTTTTCTGTCAAAAATGAGGACAATTTCCCAGAAAGTAGACTTCATTGACCTTTTTTTAAAAGTCTTCCACAAACACCTTCAAGTGTAAACCACATAAAACCACGAGAAAGTCATTTACATTCACATTATATCAAATAACATGAAGAGGCTGCAGACACAGACGTGATAGTGACTCTGCTGTAAACATGAACACTGGAGTGACAAACCCCGCCCCTTTCTGTTGGACCTCAGGTTAAAGCTCCGCCTCCAAGACTCTGTAACATGAGTCAAAATCAAAGTTCTCTCTGGTTTAAGGTTTATAGACAAATTCTGCATGAACAGAATATAAACACAACTTTTTCCTGAAGAAATATGCAAATGAGTGACTTGAGTATCGTCACCATGTGTGTGTGTGTGTGTGTGTGAGGCAACATGAAACAGTGGCAACAACAATTCAATCAAAAAACCAAATGTCCCTGAAATATATCTACTAACAAATACTTTCCATCAAAGTACACAGAGTACGCATTTAAGGCCACAGCTGAACATGTGACCTTGACTTCCATGTCAACAGAGATGAACATAAAGAAACAGCAACCCCTGCTGGTGAGGAGTAGTTCCTGCAGCACTATAGATGCACTATATGGACAAAAGTATTTGAATTGACGTGTTTCAATGGGGCTTTGGACTCTCGGCCTCTTCTCTCAGTGAAGGACAATCTGAAGTTCAGCAGACGCAGACATTTCTACTCCAACATGACTGTGTCCCAGTGGACAAAGCAACCACTATAAAGACATGAGCCCTGACCTTTAACCCCATCCAGCACCTTTGGGATGAACTGGAACAGAGATTAAGAGCCAGACCTTGTGGTCCAGCATCAGTGTGTGACCTCATCAATGCTCGACACAATGAATGGACACTAATTGTCACAGAAACACTTCAAAGTGTTGAGCAAAGTCTTCCAAGAAGAGTTGAAGCTGTTAAAGCTGCAAAATTCCATATGAAAATACTGTGAATGTATTTGAATACTTCATAATAGTCCAAATACTTCTGTTGATTTGTTTTCACACAACTCCAAACAACCAGTGTTTGGTGAATGAGTGAATGTGAGCTGTTGTAACATGTGATGTTATTATTCCACATCTGAGCTGCATCACTGACTCTGACTCTGACTCTCTGTCGTCTTCTCTCAACAGGTGGAGGCCATGGATGTGATGAGTGTGTGTGTGTGTGTGTGTGTGCGTGTGCGTGTGTGTGTGTGTGCGTGTGAGTCCTAACTCCCTCTAACACTTCAGTCCATTCCTAACCCTAGTATGTGGAGCTAAAGAGAGTGTTTGTTTTAAATCAGTGGAATGTTCCTTTGTTTACTTCAAACCTTAAAACAGAGCATGTTGATCCATGATTTCACTGATCTCTTTGTAAAATGATGGTTTATCATTATTGTCTGGTCCTTACAACAATAATGAGGCTTTTAGGGCTTTTAAAGGGGGCTGAGACCTGGTTTTAGGGTTAGGCATTTGGTTGTCATGGTGAAGGTTCAGGAATGCATTCTGTCTACGAGTGTCCTCACTAAGAATGCTGTACAAGAATTTGTGTGTGTGTGTGGGGGGGGGGGCTTGAGATGTATAGAATGACTCAGCTCTTATGAAACTAAGACACTGATCCTGGTTTGGGTTTTTCCAGACAGAAATGGTCCTAACAGGGTAACAAATACAAGAACACACACATATTCTTGTACAGCAGTGGTCACCAACGTGGTGCCCGCGGGCTCATTTCACTTCACCTCACTTGCATGTATCCATATGATCACTGAGTAAAATGTCTTTGATATTGTTTATAAAACTGTGATCATCGTTAGTAAGCACTGAAATGAATGTGTATGCAACTGAATGCATAATATTCATCATTTAAATGGTAATTAAATGTATCAAATGTTAATATGGTAGCCCTCCATATTATTCTCTACCCTTCAGGTAGCTCTGGGTCTCAAAAAGGTTGGTGACCCCTGTTGTACAGTGTTCTTCTTGAGGACACCCAGAGACATCATTTTATGTCAAAAAGAAAAATTATTATTACGACAGGGTTAACACAACCCTAACCCATCTGAAACAAAGCCAAAACACATGTTACCCCGCAGTAGTTTGTGACTCGTGGTAAAGCCGCCGTCATGTGACCGTGCTCGACCAATAAAGGAGCCGCTTTTTGTAAAGAAAAGAATCAAATGTCAGAAAACAGTAACGACGACGAGGAAAATCCTCAGTCCTTTAAGAAAGTGATGTGTAAGAATTATAAACGCTGTATTTCATCATAGACAATCCGGTCGTTTTGTTACGATCTAAACATGTAAATCTTACAATATATGACACTGTTTATATATATATGCCAAACAAGTTTCTGACTTCCTGGTTTATTTCCGGGTTGTACAGGCCCCTGTGTAGTCAAAGGTGTGTGTGGTGGGTCAGTCACTGTCTGTGGGATAGTAGGTGCAGGGAGAATGGGGCTGTGATCGGGCTCGTGGGCGTGTCTGCGTGTAGTGGTTGTGCCGTCGCCCCTCTGCACAGGCGTTTGGGAAGGGAGGGAGTTTCCTCTGTGTCTGCGGTGTGCGACCTTCTTCCTCTTTCCTGGCCTCTGTACACCACCTCACCCAGCCGCTCCACCACCTGACAAGGCCCCGCCCAATGACAGTCCAACTTGGGGCAGGGTGTCCCCAGCAGAGCAGGGGGTGTTGGCGAGGGCGTGTGGCACTCTGGATCAGTTCCGTCATGTCAGCGCAGGCAGCGTTTCTCACCGTAGGATCACTTTCTCCAGGGCCGCTTTGGTCCCGCCCACCACAGTCCCCCTCTCCAGAGCCAGCTCCAAAGCCTCTTGTAAGGAGCGGGGATGGGCGAGATGGGTCTGAATGCGCAGCCTCATGGGGGTTATGGCTCGGATGAACTGGTCCCTGGCTGGGTCTGTAGTCTGTAGTGCTCCATGATGTTGTCTGTGTACAGTGCCTTGGGATAATATATGTCATAAATAAAATTGAATTCTCTGAAATCACTGGTATGGAAATATTTTGTGTTCCCCTGTGAATGTTGTCTACAATGTTCTTGTCATGGTGTGTAAACCATGTTATGTGTGAGTAGCAAAGCACAGGACGTCTCCACATGCATCATGAGGTCGTAGACATAACTCTGAAAACAACTCTGTTAACACAGATAACTCTTCTGTCCTCATTTGGAGCAAAACTTGCTCTAAATTCAACTTGCACTAAAGCGGTAACTAGTGCTATAGACGTGTTTGTAGCATCAGAAAATTGACCTTAGGTGGAAAAGCCTGGATTTAAACATGTCATGAATGTACTGAACCACGCTACCAAATGTCAAGAAGGTCAAATCTTACTAGAAAGGTGTTTCCTTCCATGTATGATCATGTTATTGGAGGTCAGAGGTCAGATTAATGGACCATCAGAGCAACACAGACTTGGAAGTTAGAGTTCATCTTCCTCTTCCCAGTCGTCAGAGTCATTGATGAGGTCTTTGTGTCCATTCTTCAAACCAGGAGGGTCCTGGGTTCTTCGTGAGGACCAGATCTCTCTACTCCTATCTCAGCAACGTGGGCCACAAATATTTAAGCAACCCTGCTCCCCAAGAAGTTAAACCTAGGAAATAAATACCATGTTCTTAGTGAAGTGTGTTCATTCTCATAATGTCATACCATTCTGCACTGGTACAGTTTTGATTTCCTGTACCCAGGGGACACATTTAACATTTAGATTTTACAGTCACTGGAGACGGTGTTTGAATGTGTTTGTTCACGTGACATTTTGGACATTTCCTTTATTGTTGTGCTGTCTGTCTGTAACTGTGTTGTTCTGTGATTGTCTGACAGTTGTCTCTTGGAAATGAGAGCCTGTGTCTCAGTGAGCAATAAAGGTTAAATAAATAATAATAAAAACCACACTGCACTGTCCAATTTCTTTCTATTTTCAACTTATTATGTGTTTGCATTTTTAATGGGTCACATAGAAAAATAACATAACGTTTTCCCGAGTGTCAGTTCCTGTTTCAGTCATAAACACGTCCCATTTCTAATGTACACTCTATCACATCAGAGTATGAGGTTTACTGCATTTACAGTAAAGTCTGTAATGATTACACTTATCACATTCAAACATTTTCAGTGCAGAAGCCTCTGGTTAGAAAGATAACACAATAACATTGTACCATTAAACAGCATAAAGCACATTACCAATGAACATTTTCAATAAACCAGTGCAGCTTCAATATTCTTCACAGTTTTTATGAAGCGACGACATGTGCGGCCAAAATAAATCTTCTGTGCAAAGTCAATAAACAGAATACTTGCAATATGCCTGCAGGTCATCCCTCAGTGTGTCACAGGGCGTTCTGATCCATTCATACAGACCCACGGGGCGCCTGGAACCCTGAGCAGTGAAGCCTTGATGGTAGGCTTTGCCCTGATCTAAGAGAGAAGTGAGTGAAGCCAGTCCTGCATGCGAGGGAGAGGGTGTTTGTTGGTCGTTGATACAAAGACGTAATGACTCTTCCTTTTTTTCTCTCACACAGGTGCGGCGTACGGGGACTGAGACTTTACGATCCATCCTTTCATCAACAACTCCTGTGTGTACTTTTTTATTTCCTGTACAGAAGAATGAGCCTCCTGAACAGGGATATCATCCTTGACCCTGGTTTGCATCTGTAGGGATAACATCCAATGTCACTGTGGTCACAGGCAGACACTGCAGACTCTTCATAAAGCATTTCCTCAGTGACTTAGATCAGCAGGTGGTCTCCACAGCTAACTGCAGCCTGTGCTGTCTCAACCTGTCGTGTCTCGTCGTGTTTTCCATCTCAGTGACTTTGGCTGTTCTGATTCTCTTTGGCTGACATGTGACCACCTGCTGTCACTGAGGCTCTTTTAGACACTTTGCTGTTCTAGAACACTTCTTCATTCTAGTGGTTCGTATCGGACCACAGGTCCAGAGGTGTTGTAGCTCAGTGGTACAGCCAGTCGTCTTTCAGCGTAAGGGTTGGGGGTTGGATTCCTGCCTCTGCTAGTCTACATGCTGACGTCTGTGCTGGCAGCGTGTGAATGGGTATGAAAGATGAGTGATAGAAAAATGTGCTGCACATACAGTAGATGTGCTGTATGAAAGTGTGTGTGATGGGGTTTGAGTGGTCATCTAGACTAGAAGACTAGAAAACCCTTGACCTGCAGCACACATGCATCATTGTTCCCACTCTGACAATAGCTATGCTGTAGCTTTGTGGCCTTTGGACTTGGATGAGGTGTATAATAGCTTCAGCTTGTTCTTCTACACCAAGAGCTTTGCAGAGCCCTTGCAGAGGAGGTTGACAACCATGGCAGACACATCAGCGTTGGACTTGTGTATGAGAGTGGTTCTCTTTTTGCAGCAGACAGGTCAAGGCTCTCTCCTGGATCAAGAAGCTCTCCAGGTGGTCGCACTGTGTAATTGGGGATGGACGTCTCTGTCTTCAGGACCAACACGGTCTCACTCCCAAGTCAGTTCTTAACGTACTGGGTACCCCTTTAGCGTCAATTCTCAACGCTTGGGGTAGTCAGGTTGACTTCTATAGAGCTCCCATAACGTCTGCATATGACGCCACGGGACTGAGTCGGGGAGACCGCAGTCCGTTGTGTGCTGATGAATATTATTACATTATTATTATTACATGTCATTTAGCAGACGCTTTTATCCAAAGCGACTTACAATAAGTGCATTCAAACATTTTGGTACAAATAAGAGCTAGAAGTAAGTAAGAGCTTCAAGTAAACCAAACTATGAAGTGCTAGTCATAAGTGCGATGTATACGTTTTGTTTTTTTTTGTTGTCGTCGTCGTCTTAGTCGAGGTAGAGTCGGAAGAAATGTTTTTTAGTAGGCAGAAGATGTGGAGGCTTTCTGCTGTCCGGATGTCGATGGGGAGCTCGTTCCACCATTTGGGAGCTAGGACAGTAAACAGTTTTGAGTTCTACGAATGCCTCTGTGGTCCTCTCAGTGAGGGGGCAGCGAGCCGGTTTACTGATGCAGAGCGAAGTGGGCGGGCTGGGGTGTAGGTTTTGATCATGTCCTGGATGTAGGCTGGACCGGATCCATTTGTAGCATGGAACGCAAGCACTAGAGTCTTGAAGCGGATGCGAGCAGCTACAGGAAGCATATGGGGAATATGGGGCTATACTGCTGATCGATTGATTGATTGATTGGTTAGAATAAATTATATGATTTGAGTATTGTGTTAGGCCATACAACAATTAGGCAATATTACAGCAAATAATAGGCTCAAATGCTTTTTATTTCTCTGTCTCTGAGGTTTGTAATCGCGATGACAGAGATTATTTAATACTCAAGAAACGTATTTTGGCCCACTTTTGTGGAAATCTGCAGTCACAGCAGGGATTCGCAAGCAGTTCTTATCACAACACCAACCATAGTATTTTTAAAGAATGATGCAAAAGTAAAGATTATTATTTTTATCGGGAAAAGTGTACTTTTTTCTAAATCACAAGTGTGTGACGTAATTGTATGCGATGAGACAGCGTTGCCATGTCTGCGCTATTCCTACGAAATTATAGTCCCGCGGATTGAAGTCTTTGTCTGCTGGCTGGGGTAGACCTATTTTTGCATTCACATTATATGGGTAATATATAGAAACCCATATGTTAAGTGATATACTTCATTTATTCCTAAATCCTACCAAACTAACTTCAGATCAGCACATTCACACATGGACCTTGTGGATTTCGGGCTGATTCTGTCTTAGACCTGGCAACCCTGATGCAGCGTCCCATTGCTGTTTCCCCCCCCCCTCGGTAAGTACACTGATAAATGAATTAGACAGGTGACATATGGAGATAAAATCCTTAAATGTACGCCTTAAAATGTGTCAGGTGAAGAAAAGAAGTTGTTGTTAGCATCTTTAGGAGAGCAGGGTAGTCATTTGGTGTAACTGTGAATTATTGAAGACATTGAGGTATAACTTGCTGCACCAAATGCACGTAGGGTTAGCTAACACGTGATGCTGTAAGCCAGTAGTTAGCACATGATGCTTTTTCCGTGCTCAATTCAACTTTATGTTATATAGGTAGGCCCACCACTTCATTTGAAGGGCTGTAGAAGACTGACATGAAACTGTCAGAACCATTTGTACACTGGCTTACTGGGTCAAAGTTTGGATTGATTGATTTGATTTGACCATTATTGATATAGTATGAATCAAGCACTCTGTGTGTCATAGATTCAAATACAAAATAGTCAGGGATGACACAATAAAGCCCATAGGCTCATTTCCATTGTGGTCCCTGTTGTACTTGTCAGTCTTTCTGTTGCTGTTTGTGTATCTTTCTGTCAGTATTAAGTTCTTGTCTGTAAAAAAATATCTTGTTATGTGTCTTGTTTTTGTTTATATCAGTGTGTGTCATGACACGTCCAAAGTTCAGGCCCTGTCCATCTTGCCAGACACTCAATGCTGCAAGCCTCAAAACTTGCAGCATGTGTTATGTGAGCCTGTCAATGAAGAAGAAGTTGAAGGAAAAGACAGCATCATTGGACAGCAAGTGGGGTCAAGGTATCGTCCCAAACCGGAATGTTGGCCGCATTATTGATTCAGCCCGTATTGCAGTCAGTGAAAAGGCTCATTTTTATTCATTTGATCTAAATCAAACAAGTTGCGGCTCCTTTTCTTCCACTGTACTCCATTAACTGCCATTAAATGCTTGCTACAGTACTTAAGTGTCCAATCATGCTGTGGGTTTAACTAATGTGTGCCAACTGGTTACTTTTTTTCAGGTGCGAAAACTTGAGGCCATAGGCTACAAGCCCATTTTATTTATGGGAAAAAAAGACAAGAAGGCCTCTAACAAGTGGGTAGCTGACATAATAACCCATTTGCCCCTCACATCTACCACCAAAAACTTCTTGGAGAAGATGAGGAGGGCTTATGAATTTCTTTTGACTAAGGGTAAGAGCAAGATTTTTTGTTCAGAATGCCTTTGTTTGAAACATATATTTGAGTTTTAATTTGAGAAAAATTGAAAAATACATTTGAATGACCTCAACAGAACAGCAGCCCAACACTGACCCATCAGCAGAGCCTGATAACCCCACCATGGAGCAGCACAGCAGCCTCGCCATGGAGCAGCACAGCAGCCTCACCATGGAGCAACGTGACCACACCGAGGAGACTGTATTTGTCCTGAACCTTGTCCCTTGTCCGTCTCTCTCTTCTTCTTCTTGTTCTACCTCTACCACTGTTGCAGCAATGAAGAAGAGGAAGAGAGGAAATGACTCCCAGTTAAAAAAGGAGGGGCTTAAGAAGAAAAAGGGTAAGTCTTGTTTTGCATGTGTAACCCACCTCAGCTATAACTGTTGATGATAAAGACTGGGAGATACAGATAGGTTTATTCTATCGGTGCATTAATTACCTCATGGGCCAGGAACCAGAAGTCTAGATCGCTATGGGAGAAAGGGGTATTAGCAATATGCAATTATTGAGTGACAGAATAAAGAATTCACACAACCAGCAGGTGCGTTTTAAAGGTATTATATTGCGTTGATTTAAAGAACAAAACAAAAAAAATAAAAAAATAGACCAAAGTAATTTAAATTGTCAGCGACGCATGAGATGTTAACAACAGTTGGCAATAAATCCAGCCACAGAACAAATCACAGTCTCTGTTTTGGGTAGCTCGCCACGACTACTGAGGTTCCCGTCTACATTTACAAAATGGGAGGAATCCCAGCAGAAGAAGAAGAAGTTTTCATGCAGATCTCAACCCAGGAATCCATACAAAGGATAAGAGCCGGAGAGGATTACTGTAATATTAATATAAATAAAATATACTTTTAAATGTAAATAAATGCATATAAACACGATTTATATATGTACATTGTAACATTGTTTCCTAATAATTGTTTTTAAACTTCTCTAAATGAACTGAACACATTTCTCTATGTTACATGCCCAGCAGGGGCATTGTATTAGTTTTTCTTGTCCTCTTCTCTCCTCTCTCCCTCCCCTATCCTTCCACCAGGTGCTGATCATCATGAGCTGCACCTGGGAGGACATGAGGCCACCGCCTTGACTTCTGCCATGGCCAATCATCTGACGGGAGGCTCAATAAAGGGGAGCCTGTTGAGGAGCTCTCACTCTCTCAACTTGTTTACACTCGATGCAATTGCTGGCAGACAACAACGGTCGTGGTAAATGGTGTGTGGTGGGGAAGGGAGTTAGTTCAGCTTGGGGTACCCTGTACATGGCAGCACGTAGTTCACACTGTCTATATACACTAGCTTAGCGGTGGAGCATTGCCACCCATGTAACATTTTGACAATTATTTTGAACTCTTGTTTTTAGAGAGGACAGGGTTTTTTTTGTTTAAAAACAAAGGTATAGAGTAGGACTAGTTTTGTTTTATTGATTTCATTTATTTGGCACTCCACCTCCCTCCTTTCCTCCCCCCACCTTGTGTAAACCAGGCTGTGTTTAAGTATTCATTATTAAATATAATTTCTTTAAACCGTCTTTGTCTCATTGAAACCTTTGGTTTGTCGTGTTGCTGTCTTGTTTGTCTAACAAACAAATTAAGAACGTAACACTCTATATTAACATAAAACATTTTCTTTTATCGCCGCTCACTCTCAGAGAAAACACACAGAGTGGGGGTAATGTAAGTAAAACACTGTAATATAAAACATTTTTATATCTTTTTAAACACAACATACATGAAATGAATGCTTCATTAATCCATATTAATATTAGCAGATGCACATTTCAACTTCATCAGACTAACATTCAAATAAGTTGACTCACCAGAGGCTCAAGCATCACACACACACACACACACTCCGGACACAAGGCAGAATACACGGCTCTCATCTGTCCAAGTTTTGCTTTAGAAGAGACAGGGAGTAAAAAAAAAAGCAAGCTATGAAAACAAAAAATATGTGGAAGACCGTCACTACCACAAACAGAGACTGTTGTCATACAAGAGGTATTATGCCAATCCTCATGTTCAAGACAAAAAGAAAGAAAAAATGGCAAGAAGATACAAAACAGATCCTGATTTTCAGAGCAGACTAAAAAAATACATAGCTCTGAGATACAGAGATCCTGATTTTCAGAGTAGACACAAAAAACACGACCCTGTGATGGAAGCAGCGATATTTGCATTCCGCGAAACCATTCGCCAGGGACCCACACGTGTCTGCACAGTCTGCCACCGACTCCTCTTTCCCAATCAAGTCAAGCAGTGCAACAGATCCAAGTATGTGAAAAACACCCATGTGGCATCTGCTTGCTTGACGGGTAAGTATGTTCACGTGTGTGGCGGCGAATGCTCAGCGCCTTGCACCGTTCCAGAGGAGAGACTGCAGGAGTGGATATGCCCGACTTGTGACGGACACCTGACGAGAGGACAGATGCCATCCATGGCCGTAGCCAACAAGCTGGAGTTAGCACCCATCCCCCCGAGCTAGCTGATCTGAATGTGCTTGAAAGGCAGTTGATTGCAAAAATCCTGCCTTTTGCGAAGATTGTTGCCTTGCCCAAAGGTCAGCAAAGAGCAGTACGCGGTGCTGTCGTGTGTGTGCTGTCAGAGGTGGTAAAAACCGTCAACTGTCTCCCAAGACCCAACCCTGAAGCCCAGCTGCTGCAGGTCAAGCTGAAGAGACACATCAGGTACAAAGGTCATCAACACTTCTACACGGTCAACATGAAGAATGTGCTAGCTGGACTAGCAACACTGAAGGAGACGCACTCTGAATATCATGAGATCAATATCGACAAGAGTGCAACCTTTGAAAGTCTCCACGATGACCGTGAAGAAGAGGACCAAGTACAGGTGAGTCAGTCTGAAGCTGCTGCACAGCCCCAGCAGAGCAACGCTTCAGAAGGAGAAAAGGAAGACGTTGCACCCACTTCGGACCCGGGTTGGCCCTGGACACTTGCATGCAGCCCCCTGACATGGCACAGGAAATACTCTCCTACGGTAGTGGGATATTTAGTATTGCCCCCGCCCAAGGCAACAGACCCGTAGGCATTTTTACCATACCCAAATTAGAATCCATGGCATTTCCTGTGCAGTTCCCAACAGGACAAAACACATCGATCAAATTGTCACCAAGTATTTATTTTAACGTAAGACTCTTTTCTGCCGACTTCAGATTCGCAGGCGACCAGTCTTGGCTTTTCTTTGCCCAGTTTGTCAAGGAAACTAATTTGGCTAACAGCCGCATGTCCATACAAATGCGCAAAGGCAAGACCAAGTCAAAAGATGGTCGCAAGATTTCCAACCGCATGCTGCAGGACAAAAATGAGGTGGAAAAATTGATCCAAAATCAGGACGTGACGCGCTTCATGCAGTCCCTGAGAGGAACTCCAGCTTATTGGAACAAAACGCTGAAGGACCTCCACGCTATGGCCAGACAGTTGGGCAAGCCAACATTCTTCCTCACGTTTTCAGCTGCCGAAATGAGATGGCCTGAAGTCATAGAGGGGATCAAAGCTCAACAGGGTGAAGGTGTGCATTTTTCTGAGCTGGACTGGAACGCCAAGTGTGACATTCTCCGGAGTAATCCTGTCACTGTCATGCGGATGTTTGAGAAGAGAGTGGATGCGCTCATGACGAGCCTGATCATGTCTCCTGCTCAACCCATCGGTGAAGTGAAGGATTACTTCTATCGTGTGGAGTTTCAAGCCCGAGGAAGCCCACACATTCACATGCTGGTGTGGATCAAAGACGCACCAGTGTTGGGAGAATGCATGGACGAGGATGTGTACCGATTCGTCGACCGGTACATATCGTGTGAGAAGCCCGACCCAGACACGGACCCCGAGCTGCACAAAATTGTTTCTGAGGTGCAAGTGCACAGCAGAAACCACTTAAAGTCGTGCAAGAAGGGCAATGTGGAGTGCAGATTCGGGTTCCCTAAATTGCCCATGGACAAAACCATTCTGACATACGACACCCCCAACCCCGACGAAGAGGACGACAAAGACGATGACAATGACGGTGGAAAGGATGACCATGAGGAGCAGAGCAGGCGTGGAAACGAAGTCAAAAGTGCTGGCAAAAAGAAGGCCACACTTCTTTTTGAAGGCCCGGGACAAACTGAAGCCACTGAGGAACCTGCTGTGTGATCCCAATGCTTCATTCGACACCTTGACGGAGCTGCTTGAGAAATGCAATCTCACTCATCAGCAATACTTGGATGCTGTGTTTGATCTGACAATCGGAAGTGTGCTTTACATCAAACGCCGCCCCAATGATTGTTGGATCAACACATACAATCCAGTGTTGCTCAGGGCATGGAACGCCAACATGGACATCCAGACTACAGCTGCATGGCATACATGATGTCCTACCTGTCCAAACCTGAGCATGAGATGACCGAGCACCTCAAGTCAGTCGTCAGTGACGTGAAGAAGAGGAACGTCAATGAGCGCGACGAGATGAAGCTGATCATGCAGGCCTACTCCAAACACAGAGAGGTCAGCGCTCAAGAGGCCGTGGCACGGACATGCAGCTTGCCTTTAAAGAAATGCACCCGGAATGTTGTCTTTGTCCAGACTGATGACAATGCTCTGAAAATGAGTCACCCGATGAGCCGGTTAAAGAACATGTCACCAGAGGCAGAGGAAGTGTGGATGTCTGGTGTGCCAGAGAAATACGAGGTAAGACCCGCTGCACCTGAGTTTGAATTCATGTGTTTGGCTGAATTTGCCTCAGAGTACAGAATTCTCTACGGCCGCCAGACTGAAGGCAAACGAGCACTTCCTCTCCAAAACGACAAAGGCTTCATTCAGAAACGGACCGAAGGCAAGTGTGCTGTCATCAGGTTCCCTCGCTTCTCAGAGAAGAAACAACCAGAGAAGCATTACCGACGCCTGCTCAAACTATATTTTCCTCAGCGATCGGACAAAGACCTGACCAGCGAGACGTGCCCGACGTACGAGCACTTCTACAAAAGCGGCCGCAAGTGGGATCTGGGAGTCAAGAGTATCGTGGACAACAACCAGAAGCGATACGAAGGCTATGGCAGGCAAGTGAACAATGCACTGGACAAGATGCGACAGATGGGCCCGACTCTGAACGTGTGGAACACCTTTGCGCCAGAGGTTGAAGTCGATCGCATGGAGTGCATTGAGCAGCGGCAGCACATTGATCGCGGCGACGACGAGGACGAAGAGGACGGGGTGCCTGACTACCACATCGACCCCAAGAGCACCGCAGGCGTCCCGGGTATAGTTGCGCCAAAGTTAAGCCCAGACTTTGTGTGCAAAATGTACCAAAGCCTCAACCAAACGCAAGCCTCCGTCTTCTACACTGTGCGCGAGTGGTGCCTGAAACGTGTTTGGGGTCACGATCCCGAACAGTTTTTCTACCTCGTCTCTGGCGGAGCTGGCTGTGGCAAATCCCACCTCATCAAGTCAATACACCAGGAAGCCACCAAAATCCTGCGCCAGCTGCCCAAAATCCGCGACCTCGCCGACATGTCCCAGCCCACTGTGTTGCTCACAGCATTCACTGGCACGGCGGCATTCAACATCTTGGGTAAAACCTTGCACGCCATCCTGAAGCTGCCAAGGAACCTGAAGCTGCCATACCAGGGCCTTGGGAATGCACTGGACGAGGTGAGGGCAACGCTGGCGAACGCAGAGATTCTCGTCATCGACGAAATCTCGATGGTTTCAAAGGAGCTGTTTGCCTACGTCCACTGGAGACTCCAGCAGATCAAAGGCAACAGGAAACCATTTGGAGGGATGTCTGTTCTGGCAGTGGGAGACTTTTACCAGTTGCCACCCCCCGGTAAAGCCAAACCACTGTGCGTGTATGAGGAGACTGTGTTGGATCTCTGGAAAGATTACTTCCAGATGGTCAATCTCACAGAGATCATGCGCCAGAAAGACGACCTCGCGTTCGCACAACTGCTCAACAGGATTAGGGTGAAGCCAAAGACGGAGCCACTCGCCAGTGAAGACGGAGCCTTGCTCGCCACAGTCGTCGCTGACGTCAGTGATTGTCCACCTCAAGCGCTGCACATTTTTACGACGAACAAAGAGGTGGACGCCCACAATGCCGCCACAGTCGCTGCCTTCCACCGAGACATCGTTAACATTCCGGCAGAAGACTACAAAAAAGATCCCCGGACTGGATGCATGCAGGCCTATGCGCAGCCTATCAAGGGCGGCAAAAGAGACCTGCCTGACGTTTTGCAAGCTGCTGCGGGAGTGCGCGTCATGGTCACGAGAAATCTCGACGTCGAAGATGGACTCGTCAATGGGAAGTTTGGAACGATCGCACACATTGTGACCAGACCCGGATCGCACGGAAAGACGACCGTGACGCTGCTTGGACTCCAACTGGACAATCCTTCGGCGGGTCAGAGATTCCGGAAAAGATCCTGGGGCCATCTGACAATCTGGCCTACATTGAAAAATGGGAGGAAAAAATGAGTCATAAAAAAGAATGGTGTGACGACAGTTCCCAATGAAGCTCGCCTTTGCATGCACAGCCCACAAAGTGCAAGGCATGACCCTACAGTCGGCGGTGGTAAGCCTGAAGCGCGTGTTTGAGCCCGGACGAGTCGGACCACATCGCTTCAAGGACTGAACGTCACCGACTTTGAGGAAAGTAAAATCTATGCAGATCCTCACATCACGTCTGCACTCGAGGGTATGAGCAGAGCTTCATTCCACGGTGTAATGCCACTCTTGCACCGCGTCCCATTGGCAGAGCAAACCATTTTCACGGTCATCCACCACAACACATAAGGACTGACCTGTCACATGGACGACATTACATTACATTACATGTCATTTAGCAGACGCTTTTATCCAAAGCGACTTACAATAAGTGCATTTAAACATTTGGGTACAAATAAGAGCTAGAAGTAAGTAAGAGCTTCAAGTAAACCAACCTATGAAGTGCTAGTCGTAAGTGCGATGTATAGGTTTTTATTTTATTTTATTTTATTTTTTTATTTTTAATTTTTTTTGTCGTCGTCGTCGTCATCGTCTTAGTCGAGGTGGAGTCGGAAGAAATGTGTTTTTAGTCGGCGGCGGAAGATGTGGAGGCTTTCCGCTGTCCGGATGTCGATGGGGAGCTCGTTCCACCATTTGGGAGCGAGGACAGTGAACAGTCTCGAGTTCTGTGAATGCCTCTGCGATCCGCTCAGTGAGGGGGCAGCGAGCCGGTTTGCCGATGCAGAGCGAAGTGGGCGGGCTGGGGTGTAGGTTTTGATCATGTCTTGGATGTAGGCTGGACCGGATCCGTTTGTAGCATGGAACGCAAGCACTAGAGTCTTGAAGCGGATGCGAGCAGCTACAGGAAGCCAGTGAAGGGCGCGGAGGAGAGGTGTAGTGTGGGAGAATTTTGGTAAGTTGAAGACCAGTCGAGCTGCTGCATTCTGGATGAGTTGCAGGGGTCAGATGGCACACGCAGGGAGACCAGCCAGGAGGGAGTTGCAGTAATCCAAGCGTGAGATGACAAGAGCCTGGACCAGAACCTGTGCCGCCTTCTGGGTTAGAAGAGGCCGTATCCTTCTGATGTTGTGCAACATGTATCTGCAAGATCGAGCTGTTGCAGCAATGTTGGCAGTGAGGGAGAGATGGTCATCAAGTGTCACACCCAGGTTCCTTGCGGTATGAGACGGAGTTACCACAGAGTTGTCGAGGGTGATGGTTAGGTCTTTGGTGGGAGAGCCCTTTCCTGGGAGAAAAAGAAACTCAGTCTTGTTGAGATTGAGTTTCAGGTGATGGTCAGACATCCACTGAGAGATGTCGGTCAGACAAGCGGTCAGATGGGCTCAGCGAGCCTGAGCCCATCATGAACTCAGGCTCGCTGATGTTTTCTGTGTGACAGAAACACATTTGTCCGGATCTGTTGTGCCCCAGACGTTACACTTGGACGGGTACAACGTGTTCACGCGTAACAGACACACGTCGTACACACACTACACAGACATGGCTACAAAGGATGGAGGTGGGGTCGCAGTGTACTGTCGGAACAATCTTCGGGCTGAGGCCCGTCGATACATCCAAAACGTCACAGATCTGGAATTTGTTGTCGTCAAAGTTGAGGGACCAGTCAAAGCGTTAATCGCGACTGTGTTCAAGCCTCCAAATTACAGTCTGGTCAAGTTCCTGCCAAACTTGCAAAGCCTCTTGGACAGTTTGGACATGATGAATCACCAGCCTGTCATTGTTTGTGGGGACTTTAACGAGGACCTACTTTCAGGAGGCAAGAAATCCATCAGAGAGGTGTTTCAGTCCAGAGGCTTTACCCAACTAATAACAACGGCAACGACGGAAAAGCAGACACTGCTCGACCACATCTACATCTCAGAGCCACAAAACATGCCTCCAAGCTGGTGTACTGCAGACATACTACAGTTATCACCAGCCAGTGTACTGTGTTCTGAATGTGTAAAACCAGCTAATACATACTACTTATATGAACTATTTATTGTGTATGTGTATTTATTTATTTATTTATTATCCACAAATGTGGATCATTGTGTATGGGTGCAAGTAGAGGCATCTGGCATGTCCTCCATTGCTCACATTTTTTTTTTAACTAACTTATTTGTGTTGATGATTGTAAATATGTGATTGACCATGTATTGGTATGTATTGGCTGGTTATAGCGTGTGTGTCTATATGTTGTGTTTAATGACAAATTTTGTTGGCCCGGTAATATAATGTTTTGTGTGGGGAGTGGAGGTCGGGAGGGAATCGGCGACAAAGAGAAGAGACTGGCTGAAGGAGGAACCTGGACCCTCCATGAAGAAGTCCAGGTAACACACACACATTTGTTTTCACTTTTTTTTTGACGAAGAACATCAAGGACCAACAACAAAAACAAAGATAAGTATTATTTTCTATTTGCTAATCAACCCACGGCAAAAGGCTTCGCTCTCTGCACTGAGGATGAAACTCAGACGCTTGAATATCTGACTCTCTCACATAAAACAATAACATCTGCAGCAAAAGACTAGCATGTAGCCACCCTGACGACAGTTCGGCAGAGAGAGAGCGAGAGAATGAAAACACAAGTGCACGTACACCCTGACAGCGTGTGATTGGTTACGCTGCGTCACGTGACGTGAACTCCTCATGTCACCCGTATATTGTACACTTTTCGACACACTTGAAATGAACAAAATATTCCTTTTAAGCAGATATAAACCAACATTATGTATATATATATATATATTTAATATATTTATTGACATATTTTGGATTTAAATCATAAATCCTATTTATTCATTTGGTGTAAGATTATTTTAAATCAAACTCTATTTGTCTGTCACATAAAATAATATGAATTTATTAATTTATTGATCTGACCAATTAACTGGTAAGTGGACTTCTAATAAGGGCCTAGTAACCTGGGTTACACATGCATTAATAAATGGGCTCCCAGACTCATTTGACTTTGGGCAATTATTGGTTGGAAAAGCCAGGCTTCATTCGGGTCATTGAATCAGGATCCAGTACACAATATTCTATTCTTCTATATTTAATGACCTGAGTGTTGGTTGGCACTCTGAAGCGGCCACAGTTTACATTAACATTAACCAGAGACATGATTAATGTATGATTTCTGACTTCAAAATCAGCTTGTTGGACCAAAACACTGGCAACAATTCTCAGCCAGAAAACACACACTGTCACACGTAACACATTGTAACAACTAGCAGAAATTGAGTAAAGGTACGCACCAAGCAAAGGAAAACAAATGTTTTACTTTCTCTGTGTATCACATAAGCCGTTTCCTCATTGATTCAGTCCATCAAAGAATTGGCATGGAAGCGCATTCATTGTCCAGCAAAAGCCCAGCATAATGCATGTACAAGTACACTACAATGTTTATTGTGTATATAATGTATGATCTCAGTTTTTGACATGTAGGATCAACTAACTATTTGTTACACGTTAAGAATATTATTTCATTTGCTTCCATTTCCTTTGTCTATATCTCTGTGTCAAGTCATTTACAGTACTTTTGAAAGCAAAAACAAGTTGATGAAATTCCAGGGCTGCAACTATAATAATTACACAACAAAGCAACACGTGTAGTATAATGATTTATACTGTACAGGAATGTGACGCTTCTAGTCCTTCCTCTCTCCTGGATTTGGCCACAAGATTGAAGCAGCTGTTTGGAATGATTATTTCATTTTATCTTGGATTCATTTATACTAAGATATTTTCTACATATAATCTGAACATGGTTAGTGCAGAAATTCAAGAACTCTAAGTGTTTTGAATGAAAACAGTGTTTGAGTGTGCTGTAAACATTAAGTTTATGAAGAGTTTTGACAATGTGACTTCAGTCCTATGAAAACCCAGTGCGGTTCATCTTGCAGTGTGGCGAAAACAAAGGACAAAAAAGAATACAGATCACCTAACATATATCCACTTGTTAACTAAAAACTCAGTACTCATATTTGATGAAGCTACAAAGCATTGCATTCATGGCTTCATAAACTTTTCTTCTCTTTTCCTCATATTAGGTTGTCGAAAATGTAGTAGACAGAAAATATTCCAGTTTGGCTCAATTTCTGGGAGAAGGATACATGAGGTAAGATTTTATAGCATTTTCATTTTCTATATTCTTCATTTGGTTTCTTGTTTGTCTCAGTGAGTCATTCTTGCCTTTCAAAGATACAACTATCCAGTGGTTGTATGAACAGCTCAAATGATTGTTCCTTATCTCTCTCTGTGTGTAGGGGAAAGAAGAAGTGAAAGTGTGCTGGTTGCCTTGCTCTATGTGCTAAGAATTCATACACAATTGTTCTATCTCCACTACTGTTTCATGAAGAGTCCAAGAAAGTGTTGCAGCATGTTTGTAGGACCATAACAAAAGTAGCACATGTGTCATGTATTTGCTGCACCTCCTGTTTGAACTTGGTGACCCCATGGTAGCTGAGAGCTATCCTCACAATTGTGGGGAAAAGAGGTGTAGTGCCTGGGGTAGATAGGTTGTAGGAATTTATTCCAGCAGCATTTTGCAGTGAGGATGAGAGCAGTGTCAGCAGCGATATTAGAATACATGAAGGATAACAGGGCAGGAAGAAGCAGTAAGAAAGATGAGGAAGAGGAGAAGACTTAGGAATAGCAGTGGGAATTTTAGGGAACTCCATTTCCATTCCAGAAGGAGAGTTACCTTAAACTACATGACTCTGTGAACATAACCTGATGGCCGGCAGGTTTTCTTCAACAAACCATTGGTTTCTCTGTGTATCACATAAGCTGTTTCCTGATTGATTCAGTCCATAAAAACATTGATTCCATCTCTTGATTATATTTCTCCACTCAGCATAATGCATGTGCTTTTTTTTATAAGTTCCACTACAATGTTTATTGTGTATATAATGTAAGATCTCAGTTTTAAAATTCTAAATGGGTGTGAAGCGTTACTAACTATTTGTTTCTTTCACTCAGGATGTAAATGTTCCCACTGTTCGCCAGAATAGAATTTATACAATGAAGAAAAAATACAATCCAAATCATATTTGTGATAAGCCTATATGTTAATATTTCTGAGTGAAGAAGAAACAATGACTTTCTTAAATAGACTGTGAAGAGCAAATCTTGATTCAAGGAAATGTAAGTATGTTCCATGATTAACTAATGGAACACAGAATCAAACTTTATTGTGAAGTTATTGATACTTTTGACCAATGTAACTGTTTTATTTACAGAGAAATCTTCTCAATCTGCATATACATGCATTAGAATGGTAGTATCAGAGATCCATTTAGGAAGGCTTTTTTTGTTTACCATTGTCACGTGGGCTGTAACGGGGACGTAACAACCATGAACATGAATTCCGTCAGGTTCAACCAACTCAGAGTTTCAGTCCTGAATCCGACAACTTGAGAGAGAGAAAATACATGGGGTGCATGTGGTGTGACATGGCTGCTGCAGCATGCCCAATTATACAGTATCTAATTGAAAGTGTTACATGGCTTTTGGAGCCACGACCCTACTGAATGTTTCCACAGCTCATGTCTTTTTCTTCTCCACGTGCAGCTATGCAGCCCTCCGACATCAAACAGTGTAGAAAACAAGTACAATCTGTTTCAAATGATGAAGATAAATACCTCATTGTACCAGAAGGCAAGTGAAGTAGCCAAGCTTCTAAAACCTTCAGAACAAACTTCATTATGACTTAGCTAAACTCAACATGCACACATTGAAGCTGGCAGCAACCACAGGCCACTGACTGTAGCAGGTCAAACAAACCCATTGCATCCTGCATATGTACACGTCCCACATCCATTTCCCATGTATTTTAGCTGTTAGGCTCAGAGTTTCCTGCTTTCTGAAACAGCCTCAAACCTTTTCTAGTGTTTTTCTTTTTTTTTTACGCAGAGCATAATAAAAAAAAACATTGCACAAAAGTCATGTGTCTGTGTGTTACAGGCCAAGGTGTTTTTCTTTCAATCTCATCAAGAATACAGAATACTCAAATGTTGAAACTCACTCTGTTTCTTCAAGTGTTCATGTCATAGCTCCTTATTAGACCACATAACCGACCTTTGACCCTGACCCCAAAAAGTTGACTTCAATTTCCTCTTCAGTTACATTGAGCCACTTCAACAAACTTAATGTCTGTAAATGAAAACACTCTTAATCATGAATGAAATCCATTTATTTGAGTGTTTTGTTTTGCTTTGTTTAAACATGATCTTAAAGTTTGCACTGTCTGATAACAACTTGTTGTGTTCTGATACTTTGCAGTGGCAAAACCTGGGATGACACATGGGAGCCTGCAAACACATTTGCACAACAACACCACACTGCCACCCCTGAGTCTCCTCCTCCTTCTGGTTCAGTTAGCTGAACCTAACTGGTTGGGCTCTACTCACAGCAGGGGAAAAGAGACAATCGACAGAAATGACTGACACTGAGCTCAAATCCAATACTGTGCTGCAACACGTGTCTTTTGTTTTTATTGAAGGAATGTGTTCATGGATCTTGTGTTCTATGCCATTCACACATCAACCATGTTAAATTACATCTGGTAAACATCAATCATTTATTAAGCTCAACATGTAAGAAAGTCAATCAAATCAAATAGAAATCATCATTCTTATACTTCAAGTACCAGCACACTAGGGCTATTGAGTGTTTAGGCTTGCTGAACTTCAGTTAAGTGTTGGCACAGTGCATGTACCCAGTATATGTTTGTGTTTCTTCCAGACAGTTGACACACATTAAGCACGTTTTGTATTTGTCATTAACTGAGGTTGTCATAGTTTGTATGCATGCATGTAGCCTATTTATTTCACACTGAGAGTCAAAATCCACAAACAGTAGATTCATACATTACTTAACGAGCTAGATTATTGGAATTGCTCCACAAATATAGCAAGTGATGATAAACTATTTAGAAAATACAATAAAGAAAGATTAGGAACAAACAGACAATCAGCCAATAATAGGCTTTCATATCCAAATAAGATTAGAGTGTTCAAATAATACATATAAAAGAATAATAAATATACATATATAGGTACATAGCTATATAAGCATGACATAGGAATAAAGAAATATATAGTTTCAAATAAATGAACAATGATAATAAGTGTCAAATATCTAAAAATATAGCAATGTGTTGATTATTTTTGTTTGTCATAAGGGTTAATGTATCATGTACATATTGAATTCAACCATGAAAATACTGTAAGCTATACTTATACTTATCAATCCGGTTTTTAATTCTGACGTAACACCCTTTCAAAATACAATTTCCGGATCCAAACGCTGTCATACTCTCACTACACTACGCCCGGCTGTATTTTCCTTACTGCCAATTCCCATTTGAAGTTTTTCTTTTAATGATATCCTCAACTTCAAAACACCAAAGTGTCCTTGAGAACTCCACGACGGTGTTTTTTGACTACTACATTACCCATGATCCTTAGCCACAGATTGAATTTATTTCAAACTGATCAAGATTTAGATTTTGTGCACATATCCACTTTTTTTAACATAGCATATTTCATGTATAAGCAGAGTAATTACTGGTTCGACTGTACAAGATATACATCACTAGATGCTTTTTGCGATTAAAACTCTAGTTGCAAACCGGAAGTCCAACTTAGCTAGGCTACCTAAAAACATAGCTCAACCAAATACAGTGTCATTTGTAATTTGGCTGTACTACACATCTTTGATACATTTGGTAAATGCGTTTTTACAACCCTATTTTGATGTCAACTGGATAAACTACAATTGTGGTGATGGTATGCAACAAGCTGTATGGCCCGCCCCTAGGGAATTGTAGTTTTCTTTCAAAAATAGTCTTTTCCATAGAATTGAGAGATGCAAATAATGAATTGAGAGTACACAAATGAGTTTAAGGGGATAGTTAAAATGTGTGTGTAATCAGATTTTCAATAATTCATTGTTCATTTGGTAGAAAATTAATTTCAACCATATTTGACCAAAATTGTACACATGATAGTTAAGGTCAAGCGCTCTCTATAACAGTTGGTTCCATGTCTGTAGCCACTTTGGTTGCTGAATTATAACCCTTCAAACATACAACAAGGCCAAGGTTCAAAGGTCATTCATTCAATGTAGGAGCCACGTAGAGTCTTCATAATGATACATGTTACTCACCAGGCTGAGATCTTTCCAATGATGTATTTGGTTTAGCTTTGAGACAACATTTGGATTTTCTCATTTCATGGCCATCCCAGACCTAGTTTCAGACAGCACTTTGAGGGCCATATATAAAATAAAGATCTGTGTTTATTTCTTTTTTTTTGTTTATTTTTAATGTAAATAGTGACCAAAATAAGACACCTTCTAAGGATAAAGAAATAAAAAGTCTGTTTTATTAGCCAATGCAAGCATATAACCTACATTAGCATTTGCTCCCCCAAAAGATTTGGTTATATATGCACATATGACACCCCTATTATTGTTGGTATTTCAGTTATTACTATTATTGTTATTATTATTGTTATTGTTATTATTATTATTACTGTTATTATTATTGTTGGGCCACACGGTTGTTGGCGTAGTGGTCGAGCCCCGGTTGGAACAAGGGCCTTTCTGCATGGAGTTTGCATGTTCTCCCAGTGTGTGCGTGTGTGCGTCGGTTCTCTCCGGGTTCTCCGGGTTCCTCCCACAGTCCAAAGACATACAATATGGGGATTAGGTCAATTGGACACCCTAAATTGACCATAGATAGGTATGAGTGTGAGAGTGAATGGTTGTTTGTCTCTATATGTGTGTGGCCCTGTGATGGACTGGCCAACTGTCCAGGGTGTACCCCGCCTATCGCCCCATGTAGCTGAGATTGGCACAGCACCCCCCGCGACCCTCTGGTGGAGGATAGAGCGGTAGATGATGGATGGATGGATTATTATTATTATTGTTAATATTACTATTTTCACATGAGAGCAATTCATATACAATTATTTAAATATTTAGTTTCAATTGACTCGTGATTAAAGAAGAAATGCCGTTGTACAACAATAAGAATAGCCTATGTAGCCCCAGGATGACAGACAGACAGGCAGACAGACAAATACATTGATACATATATAGACAGACAGACAGACATACATATATCTCTGTTACGGTTTACTCAATAGTTAAAACACTAAACCCTATTGTCTGAACCAAATGCTCAGTTGCCTGAACCCACTGATTGAATCAATCAGTCTTTTGGCAAAACCATAAGCACTTTTCACCTGTTTAGACACAACTTGCCAACACATGTTCATTGTGATGCACCTGTGCTGCATAATGGTGAACACAGGTGACACAAGTCAAACACAGTTAAAGCACAAGTGTCACCACGTGAGGACAACAACTCAAAACTGATCACACTTGTGGCTAAAGATGTGAGGGAACATATAAGCCAGTTCAGAGAGCACTGGTTTGTGAGGCCCTATGATGGATAGAAATCTGAGAGGAAGAGTTTGTGTGAGAGGAGGTCGAGGTGGTCAGTGAAGATATCTGATGAAATCAGAGCTACTGTGATTGACCATGTTCTTGTCCATGGTATGAGCATGAGGGAGGCCGGACAAAGGCTACAACCAAACATCAGTAGATTCACTGTGTCCACCATAATCCCAAGATTTAGAGAAGAGAACAGGTAATTACCTTTTTTGACATTATAGTATAGTCTGTAAATGTTGACAGCCATTACTGTATGACATACTATATACTGTACCACAGTATACTGTAAGTAAGTACATGTTTCAGTACATCACTGTACCAATGTACTGTAGTATTGTAATGGAGGGTTGGTCTAACTGTTTGTAGGCCTAGTATTCCATGTATATCTTTTATAACTACATGTTCTCTTTTTGTAGAATTGAAAGACTGCCACATGGGGGTGGGAGGACAGCTATGTTCTCCCCACACCAAGAGACCCTAATTGTTGATATGGTCCGTGAGAACAACGCCATTAAACTGAGTGAAATTCAGCAGAAGATCATTGAGGACCATGTAAATGTTGAGGGTATCAACAGTGTCAGCCTCTCTACTGTTGATCGTGTCAGACTGTGCATGAAACAGCCTGGATACAGCATGCCAGAGGTTTTTACCCCCGTTGTGATGTGGATGAAGTCCTGTGGCCTGACCCAGTACGGAGACATGATGATGTGGCTGAGTAATGCACTTATTTGTATATTTGTGTACTTTATTTTTACATGGGCTTACTGTACACAAGTGGCAAATGCATAAGATTTCTGTTTGTTTTTACAAGTGCTACGTGTAAATATTTCTGTGCTATTATATAATCTATATTCTAAATGCACAGGTGTTTTGTTTTGCAACATGCATTTAGCCTATAGTGAACAATAAACATTTATTTCTCCAGCTTCATGTCCTGAGCATTGTGTTTTCTATTTTTCTACATAGTGTTTAGTGACTGTTCAGTAGTGTTTTTAATTTTGATTGACTCTGGGCACGATTCGACAACAAAGTTCAGTTTTGAGCACAGATTGAACTGTTTTGAGTTGGTAACAGATCCTCATTTGAGGGTACTGGTTCTGTGTTTCTGTGTCATTATCAGTCCGATTTGTTCAAAGTAGTAGTGTACATACCACTGTGTGGTAGCTGCCATGGCCAAGCTGTCTCGCCAGACACAATGGTTTCCATGCAAAGACTTTCTGTGCTTGGAACTATTTTGTTGTATTTCTCCACAACAGAGGTCAGGATCCCCTTCTCCTCCCTGATTTTGCGGCGGATCCTGGCACGACCTTTGTTGCCGTCAGTATCTTTATAAAGACGCTGTGAGCGTCTCTTTATACTGGTCACCAGCACCTCGATTCTACTGGCCAAGGCATCCACATCATTTGTGCTTGTGTTTGTTGTTGCTGAGAAGACATAGATTGCACTTTCCTTTAAATAACTTACAGAGTAAGCAACACTGTACTTGTTATTAATTTGTACTCATATTTGGAAATAAAAATGTACCAATAGGGTGTTATTTATTATTCTAAGACAACTAAGCTTCATATTATTATTCATGGATAAAAGTATTGCCAGTAATCATTTTCTCACCTTCTGCCCACTCTTTGACATCACTGACCCAGTCTTCCAAATGGCTCTCTGTCACTGCCAACTGAGCTTTCATGGACTCAACATTCTGTTGCTTGCTTTGTAGAGATTGTATGGTCTACATTGACACAATCAGAGATAACAATAAATAAGAAACACATGTTCAGCCCATGGCTTTAAATACTGCTAACACACAATATTGAACATTTTAAAAAAAAGAAAAATACTGATGTCATTACCTTGTGATATCTGTGAGACAGTGAGGTGGCCAAATTGTCGAACTTTTGCTGATTCCAGCGCATGGCCAAGAGAGTCAGCATGTCTGTGTGTCCTACAAACACAGAACATATAATGTAACCATTATACCCATTTCTTATTATACATACCATCTAACTAGTGCAGTATGTGGTCATCTCACCAGCTTTTGACATGTGCTTTGTGGTCACTGCAATCCTAGAGAGGAAGGCATTGCACTGCTCAACCTCCTCGCCTAGTGTTAGGCCAGCCCCTTCCTGATATGCCCCACTCCATTTGACCTGGTTAAAATACAAAGAAAACACTGAAAACATGAGGACATTCATGTGCAGATTTAGTGATTCTATTAAGTAAATCTTTCCTTACCTCGGATTTGAAATCATGAGCTTTGGCATGAAATACAGACAGGAATGGCTTCATGCTGAGGAGGGGCTGGAGCTCTGGACAGCTTTTTGCAACTTTTTGGAGGTAGGGCCAATACTTGCAGGTCACATCCATACAGAAGAAAGTGATTTGCCTGCTGGCAAGCTTTTCTTGCAAATACAGGGGATAAGCAAACATTTCTCCCCTGTACATATTGAGAGCACGCAGCAGAACACCATGCCTACACACCGCAAGCTCCAGTCCCTCCTCATCTACCTTGCTGGTGGATCTTTGGGAGGTCTCTCTAGCTGCTGACCACTCCCCTCCACAAACACCTCTTCCAGAGACCTAAAATGGTTGATGAAAATGGTCAAAAGACTCACCGATACAAACCCTTCAGTAGGAGGTTATTGTAGTGATGTGTACATATATATATATATATATATATATAATTTTAGTCTGCAGTTTTACATGTTTGGATGTCCTGTGTATGTGGTCCACAAATGTGGCAACGTCTTCATCCTTGGCTATGAAGACGCCTTGAAAAATGGCCTGTTCCTCGGATCTAAATTAAACAAAGGTTCACAACAGCTTCCAAAATCTTACAGACTAACGTTGATTGGTGCATAATAAAGAGTTATATATTCTTAAACATATCTTGGAGTACCTAGATGCATTCTTGAACCGGTAATGCTTGCGATTTCCTTCCACGGAAACTGCAAGCATATTTGGGGTGCACGCAGGACAGATGAAGGGCTCCTCTTTGCAGATGTTGCACAGCTTCCCACTCAAATAAACTTTTTTGGAAGCTGTCTGCAGAGATCTTCCCAGTCTATTTCAAAACAAGGAAATGGAGAACCAATAATGTGGAATAAATGCATAACCAACAAACAAAGCTTTTCCAGCCCCAATACAAACAGATGAACTACACTATGGGATAAATAACTTTATTACTCACACGGCCAAAGCGGACATTGTCAAAAATGCCTGGCAGGACAATCCTGGTGCCACCATCTTCATTTCTTCAAATGAAAACAAAATCTCGGTTGCATAAACTGTAGCAGAGTGAAGTGTAGCAGGCCAGTAGTCACTGCGAATGAGGTCGTCCACTCCAGCAGTCCAAGTGGCTTTGCATGCCTCACAATTCAACTCAGGCATGCTGAGATCATGTCGCCCTAGAAAAAAGAAAAACATTTGCATTCACTGTTATGTAAAACTTAGCCATGTAATCAGGGTTGGCTTTCTTTTTACAATGTGCTATACATTATATTTCCTACAAAAGTGTCAATGACAAAACTGGTGGGAGTTGTTGAGTTGAATAGATTTTTAAAAAAGATGATCTTTAAGCAGGATAAGATCAAAGTTCTTTATATCCTTACCATTCATTGTGACCACAGTAACATCCTTTCCTGGGTTGACCTTTAATAATTCTGGTCAGGCGTCTCCACAGACACAAACCGTACTGTAAAAGATCACACAAGTGAATTAAGATCATTTCTATTCACATTGTAATATGACATAGAATTCTGGAATGACTGGAGCACAAACTTTACATGAGAAAATGAAAAAAAGACTTAATGTCCATGAAGTATGTTGCTGAAAAGGTACTCGAAAGATGTTGAATTGAATGTGTTTGACAGTAACACAACAGCACTTAGCACAATGGGAAAGGGCCTTATCCACAACAAGAGATGTTGGAGGTAATGGCTGGATGAATCCAGCAGTTATTGCATCCCTGTTGTGGAGGACATGTCTGACGTGCATGCTGACATCACAGTCAGCACAGAAGAAGGGCCGTGGTCGACAGTCACGACAACGGACAGCCGCTGGATTGCTCCCACACTGTTGGCACATGTGCTTTCCCAAATGTTCTTGTGCGGCTGCAGTGTTCACATGCCGGGGTCTCTCGTCCCTCCACCTCTCTGAAAAGAGAGTTTTTCTTGTGCTCCAGTTGGAGGAAGCCTGAAGAGGAGCTCTTGAGGATGATGCTTCCTGTTCATTTCCTGAAGCATCACTCAGTGATTGCAGCAGATATTGGAGGAAATGATCTGTTCAAAGAGTATAGGACATTCAAAAGCCTGGTGTTATTTACAGTATCAATGTGTCTTATATTGAGTGGCTGTTGAAGGTGTAACAGTTGTGTTAAGTATTCTGGCACATTTGTATTATTATTATTATACAACGGGTCATTTCTAACTCAGTGACAGATACAGATATAAGCTCAAACATAGGAACATAAGGCTTTGGGTTCATGGAGACACAATGAAGTTGGTCTGTAACTAATTATCATAACAAATGATTCCTTTCATTGTCGATGAATCTGTGGGTTATTATATCTGTTCATGGATTTGTCCTTTGGTCTCTAAAATGTGATCAAATGATGTCAAATATGGATCATTGTTTTCCAAAGCCCAAGAGCTCATCATTAATTCTCAAATCAAGTATCAAATATATAGAATATATTAAGTTTACTGTCATAGAGGAGGAAAATAACCTGAACATATTCACATTTAAGAAGCTGAAATCAGAGGATTCTTTTCTAGAAAAATCACTAAAAATGATTGATTTATCTATTATCAAAGCGTTTGGTATTTGATTGAATAGTTGAGAACTAATCAATAAATCAATCAGCTCTACAATGAACTACATAGCAACAGTCTCTGGAGCAAAGGCTACAGTCACAGTTAGTGTCAGGAGCCATGGATGGAGGATCAGTCTTCTGACTGGGACCAGCTGTATCACAAAAAACAACAACTCAGATCAACATTTATAACATTCAAATGTACTACTTGACCTGGTGTAACCAATTATACATGAGATTCCACTTGCTGTGTATTGGAAATGTATTTGTGGGAGTTTAGTGGCTCAACAGCGCCCTCTTTTAGTGGCAGTTGATGAATGCTCAGTGCATGTTCTTAGTGTCTACTGTTTTCTCTTGTAACAGAGGTTATTGGTTATCTGGGTCATGTAACTAGGTATTCAGTCATTCACTTTGAATACACAAAGCTAAGTTCATTTAAAATCATCCACCCTCACACCCTCCATTGGCAAATCCATGTGGTTCGACAGCACAAGGTAAGAACATAGCACAAACAATATTAAGCAATTATTAAATGAATTATGAGGTGTTACAATTGCAAACACACATAAGATATGCCTATGTAAAAAAATGAGTAAATCAATATGTAAATGGTCGTCCAACAGTGCAGGGGGCTACGTTTTCAATGATAAATAATGGTATAGAAGCAAAGAACAGTCAGCAATAGGTTGGAGTGTAGATGCATTATGCCATCACACATTAAGGTACCTGCTGCTGAAACATGTTTTGTCAAACTGTCATAAGAAAAAAATAAAATAATTAGTATGATGAAATGATGTATTGTATGATGAAAATGTGTATTCTGTGGGTAATGGGGGCGGGACTAGATAACTTTTGCTTCTCCTGCTTTCCCTTTCGGTTATGTGTATTGTGTGAACTACACTAAGATGATGTGGGATGATGATTGATCTTAATGACATGACCGAAATAAACATATAAATAAATAAAGGTGTTTTTACAGAGATTTATTATTTCAAAATGAATTTGTAGTGCAGACTAAACTAACAGCTGTCCTGTTTGTATTAGGTCATGGTTGTGTTTAGGTGTTCATGTTTTATTTTGGTAGTGTCACTTCCGGTTTTGTCTTGTCTACTTCCTGTCTGTCTTGTCTCTAGTTTTACTTTCTGCTTTGTCTGTTTTCCAGCGTCTTTGATTGGTTGTATTCTCCCTGATTGTTTCCACCTGTGCCCCTCCCTCATGTCTATTTAAGCCGTGCTCTCTGTTCTGTCTTGGTCGCGTCATTGTAGATTCATGTGCTTGTTTCTGTAGATGTCCCATGTTTGTTCCACGTCTTGTGCTTGTTTCACTGTATGTTTTGCGTCATAGTCCAAAGTCATAGTCTTAGTTTCGGTTTTCCTATTTTTTTTTTGTGTTCTTGTTCCTGGCTTGTTTTGACCAGCGCTTTTTGTTATGGCTACGTTAATTAAAGACCATTTTTTGAGTTTCACCAACCTCGGGTCTCTGCGTATGGGTTCATTCTCCCCCATGCCAGCCGGGCAGGTTGCCCCTGCTCCGACCGGTGCTGACACTGAGCAGATACTGGTACTGACTACTGTCTGCTGGAAGCATGCACAGCATTTTAACCATACTACGCACTGCTTAGTGCCTGTTTATTGTGAGAAAAAAAATCACCATACTGTAGATGTGCTGGTAGATTACATCAGTGAAGCATGCTAAATAGTAGGAAGTAGAGATTCACTGTTAATAAAGACTGCTGACTCGAAAGTTTGCAGCCATGTTTTCAATATAACAGATCTATACAGACTGCATTTATATCACTATATGGTGAAATTAGTTGTTCTGGGTAATGACCAGGCAAACCATGTCTTGCCAGTTTTAAACTTGTGTGATCCAAGACAGTATCAGTATAGTAACAAATGAAGTCATGTCATTTTAATATGTGATTCATATGTTTTTGACTATAGAAACTTGTATGAGACGTTATAAATTAATACATAAAAAGCATATATTTGTTATTCTGTAAAGGTAATTTGCATTTGCTGACATATGAGAATCTTATTAAAAAAACATAAAAAAAACATAGTTTACATTACATTGACATACAAAAAACGTATATGTAATTGTATATATTCATATATAAAAAGTATTTTTTGTACTGGTTTGGTTATTTTAATTGGTTGACATATAACAGTTGTATAAGAAAAATATAAAGAAAGCATCGTTTCCCTTTAAATTTAATACACTTTACACACAAAATTCATATATTTAATATCATATATTTGTATAAAAAAAGCACGTCTTTATAACTGAGACATGTAATTAAAAAGTACAAATATTATATTGAGAATATATGGAAAACATAATGTGCCATGCACATTCCTTATAAACAATATATCTAATGTTTACTTGATTCATACAAAATTCTTATAATTATGGTGTATGAAAAAAATGCAAAAGGGGCCACTTTCATGAGTAAATCATAGTATGAGACATAAAGTCTTATAAGACATACAATATATATAAAACATAAACATTTACTATTAGAGGCAATGAGAACTTCTTATAAGTTTTTTCTATTTCTTTTCCATATGGGCAGGGTTGGCCCTTGGTCTCACATATCAAGTTTGGAGCCAATCGGTCAATGTATAGTGTATATACATATACATATACGTATGTATAGTTGGGTTGGGGTTAGAGATCTTCACGGTTTGAACCTTCAGAGTTGAGTTAGGGTAAGAGATCTTCACGGTTTGACCCTTCAGAGTTGAGTTAGGGTTAGAGATCTTCACGGTTTGACCCTTCAGAGTTGAGTTAGGGTTAGAGATCCACAGGGTTAGACCCTTCAGAGTTGAGTTAGGGTTAGAGATCTACAGGGTTAGACCCTTCAGAGATCTCTTCTTCATTTCTGCATCAGTAAATCTGGGCTCGACCTCACGGTCTACTTCAAATAGACATGAATGCGCACTAACCACAATCAGTTACACACGACTTGACTAAGCCACGCCTTCTCATCCTGGTTTGATGTCCGTGTAACAGACAGAATAAACTTAGTATCGTAGATTAAGACTGGAGGAGCAGCAACCAGAGGCGCGGTCGAGCCGTTAACCCTGACAGGAAGATCACGCCTCCGTAAGAGCTGATAAGGCATGTGATCACCTAACCTCAGGTGACAGTTCTGAGGAAGGCAGAAGATAAACGGCCAAAGTGGTCCGACAAGGTAAAACTTCCCTTTGTGTTTTTCTTTTGATGTAAAAAAGTGTCTTGTGGCTGTTTTTGTCAGTGTTGGATTATGGAGATCTTTTATGAATGTTTCTGCTCAATGTCTGTGAAAGCTTGATAAGATAAGATCATCCTTTGACACTGTTTATCTACCGTGAGTCCCTGAGGTTATTATGGACTGTAAAGTATCGACACACTATTGTGAGTTCTACTCTCAGGAGCCTGTTGCACCAAAGTACAATTAAGAAATCCAGGATTCTTAAAAAGCAAGTCTTAATCTGTAATACTAATCTATGATGGAATTTCTTTAATGTCATTTTTTCAGTTGGTGGTAGTTGGTAGTTTTATTGTAATTCTTTATTTTAATTTTGCTTTCAGATACTGTGTATTCTCACATTATCTTCATTATGGATAGTTTTGGATAGAATCCGTCACACAGGTGACTGCAGTTAACTTTAGTCTTCTTCAGTCCTGATAAACCTTCGCCTTAACAACCACTGATCTTTGTCACTCTGCTCTTACATCATATTATTTGTGGCTGTAAAAGTAAACGCCCTGGTTGACTCTCTGGAGAACACAGAAACCTTCTACCTTCTTACTCTTCTGTAAAGTTAAAGCACAGTGAGTCGTCCACATGTTGCTCAGGAAATGTTAACTGAGTCTGAGAATGTATGGAATCAGAGGAAACTAAAAACAAATGTTTCTATTATAGACTGTGTATTCAAAAGAAAACTATATTGATTGACTGGAATTTGACACTGGTTTTCTGTTAGTGTGTAAATATTTTTCTTTCTTTTTTTTAAATGAATAGGATTTTTGCGTCTTTATTGTGAACTATTTATCATTCCATATCAAAATAAACATTTCTATTTTGATAATCTGAGAAATATAGCCACAAACATCGTTCGCATCGCGTCAAATCGCTCACCTCTACTGAACTGTAACAAAAAAGTGAGCAAATAATTCAAACAATAAGTTAAGCACTGACATAAAAGTGTGAAATATAAGAACAATAAAAGTGAATGTGTGATATTGAGAGGAAACAACTGAAATATCAATGTGGAAAAAGTGCAGTACAAAAAATTGCAAAGGTTTTAAAAGTCAAAATATACTTCAAAAAAGAAAAGAAAGAAAGCCCCCACATGTCAACAACTCATTGATTGGTTTAGATTTGATATTTATGATGCCACACCTGTGAAATCCCCTCGTTACTACAGCAACGGCTCAGAGGTCGAAATTTATCATATTCCATTTATCGAGTTTCTACATGAGTCATCAACTTTGTTTGAATTAATAAAAGACAGAAGTCCTCAAACAAAAACATGAGACACAATAAAGTGACTGAGGCAAAGTAAAAATTAACTATTTGCAAACAGATGATGTTAATAAATGATTTGTGTCAGTGAGAGAAGACAGAAGGCGTTAAAGCAACGAAGTGACATGAAACTGATTCTATAAAACCACCAATAGACTGACTGCCAAATAGTGAACTGTTCTATAAATCCACCAACAGACTGACTGCCAAACAGTGAACTGTTCTATAAAACCACCAACAGACTGACTGCCACACAGTGAACTGTTCTATAAAACCACCAACAGACTGACTGCCACACAGTGAACTGTTCTATAAAACCACCAACAGACTGACTGCCACACAGTGAACTGTTCTTTAAAACCACCAATAGACTGACTGCCAAATAGTGAACTGTTCTATAAAACCACCAACAGACTGACTGCCAAATAGTGAACTGTTCTATAATACCACCAACAGACTGACTGCCAAATAGTGAACTGTTCTATAAAACCACCAATAGACTGACTGCCACACAGTGAATTGTTCTAGAAAACCACCAACAGACTGACTGCCAAACAGTGAACTGTTCTAGAAAACCACCAACAGACTGACTGCCAAATAGTGAACTGTTCTAGAAAACCACCAACAGACTGACTGCCAAACAGTGAACTGTTCTAGAAAACCACCAACAGACTGACTGCCAAACAGTGAACTGTTCTATAAAACCACCGACAGACTGACTGCCAAATAGTGAACTGTTCTATAAAACCACCAACAGACTGACTGCCAAACAGGGAACTGTTCTATAAAACCACCAACAGACTGACTGCCAAATAGTGAACTGTTCTATAAAACCACCAACAGACTGACTGCCAAACAGTGAACTGTTCTAGAAAACCACCAACAGACTGACTGCCACACAGTGAACTGTTCTAGAAAACCACCAACAGACTGACTGCCAAATAGTGAACTGTTCTATAAAACCACCGACAGACTGACTGCCAAACAGTGAACTGTTCTATAATACCACCAACAAACTGACTGCCACACAGTGAATTGTTCTAGAAAACCACCAACAGACTGACTGCCAAACAGTGAACTGTTCTAGAAAACCACCAACAGACTGACTGCCAAATAGTGAACTGTTCTAGAAAACCACCGACAGACTGACTGCCAAACAGTGAACTGTTCTAGAAAACCACCAACAGACTGACTGCCAAATAGTGAACTGTTCTATAAAACCACCGACAGACTGACTGCCAAACAGTGAACTGTTCTATAATACCACCAACAGACTGACTGCCAAATAGTGAACTGTTCTAGAAAACCACCAACAGACTGACTGCCAAACAGTGAACTGTTCTAGAAAACCACCAACAGACTGACTGCCAAATAGTGAACTGTTCTATAAAACCACCAACAGACTGACTGCCAAACAGTGAACTGTTCTAGAAAACCACCAACAGACTGACTGCCAAATAGTGAACTGTTCTATAAAACCACCAACAGACTGACTGCCAAACAGTGAACTGTTCTAGAAAACCACCAACAGACTGACTGCCAAACAGTGAACTGTTCTATAAAACCACCAACAGACTGACTGCCAAATAGTGAACTGTTCTATAAAACCACCGACAGACTGACTGCCAAACAGTGAACTGTTCTATAATACCACCAACAGACTGACTGCCAAATAGTGAACTGTTCTATAAAACCACCAACAGACTGACTGCCAAACAGTGAACTGTTCTAGAAAACCACCAACAGACTGACTGCCAAACAGTGAACTGTTCTAGAAAACCACCAACAGACTGACTGCCAAATAGTGAACTGTTCTATAAAACCACCAACAGACTGACTGCCAAACAGTGAACTGTTCTATAAAACCACCAACAGACTGACTGCCAAATAGTGAACTGTTCTATAAAACCACCAACAGACTGACTGCCAAACAGTGAACTGTTCTAGAAAACCACCAACAGACTGACTGCCAAATAGTGAACTGTTCTAGAAAACCACCAACAGACTGACTGCCAAATAGTGAACTGTTCTATAAAACCACCAACAGACTGACTGCCAAATAGTGAACTGTTCTATAAATTCTGCAAGAGTGACTGCCAAATAGTGAGCTATTCTATCAAATCATCAAAAGAGATACAAAAAGAAGAAGCAAATAAAATCAATAGTTTACACACTGTGTCTCATAATTGGTTTGCAAGTTGTAAATTTTACTTTTAAGAAGACATTTGACTTGTTTCAGTCAGTTTTAATTCTTTTGTTTGACGTTCATGTTTGTTGTTAATAGGCTTGATCAAGTGATATTACTTAAACAGAGAACAATAGTCAGTAACAGTAGGTATGCGAAAAACTGAACCATTTATTATTAACCAATGGTTACATCAATTTTAACCTTCAACATAAGAATATTGAATTTTTTGCCATGTTAATTTCATACAGTCCATGGTTAATTCAATCAGGAGGAAAGTACCAAGTGCTAATGGGGGTGTTTTCAGAGCACCCGTGTTTCACAGGTAACAGCGTGTCTTCAGAGAACACCCTCCTTGTTTTCACTA